>NW_009910511.1:83430-102777 GCF_000696875.1 Nestor notabilis
TGAAAAATTTTTTGGGGGTGTTTTTTTTTTTTTTTTTTTTTTTTTTTCTTTTTTTTTTTTTTTTTTTTTGACACTTTGAATTACTGTTTCCTCAACATTTGATTCACATTGATACTCAGATACAACATATCTCAAGCCGACATTTAGGTTTATGAATAAACAGCAATGTAAAAAATGCATTCTGTGTTAGAAAGTAAAAGCTCTTCAGTACCCATTTCCAGCACTTGCTTCAGTAAAGCAATACTAAAAAATGTGGAAATTAAGAAACAGTCTTACTTTCACTCAGCATGAGAGAGATCAACTTACTCTGGAGAAAAGAAATACTGACTTCTAGGGATTTTAGGGTTTTGTGGTGTTTTTTTTCGTTAATTTACTTGGCATTACCAGGCATGTAATGATGCTGTACCATCAACTGCAGTGATTCTGCCAGATTGACGATAGAAAGTAGGGCTGCATCTGGCTGCACTGGGTGTGCTTTTCTCTCTAAACACATATATTTGTGGGTCTCTCTCACTGTACAGAACTGTATGTGTTCCTGGAAGACACATATATTAGAATACAGAAACTAATACTGTGAATGTGATTCTTTATGATACTAACATGTTCTTAAGGGGTGAAAGCAACTTTTTAAATTGAAGTTTTTAATTAAAAAACTGTATGCAATTTTAGCATACTACCATCTATGGTACTATCTTCCCCTTCAGTTTCAAACAACCTTTCTTCATTTTCCTTGTGATTGTAGTATTATATTTCCACATGCAGTTATTTTCACTCATCTCATTGATGATGGAATATATTTTGTGTGTTGTTTGTAAAAGATTTTGTGCTAGATACTGTCATACATGAAAGGAAAATTTGACAGATAAAGAATTTATTTCCCTTCCTCCAATAGTACCTTTTACGTATCATGTGAAAAAGTGCTACACAAGTTAAGCTGTAATAGTGACATGAGAGAAAAAAGCAAAAAATCACAAAAATGTACAAAACCTCAAATCAAATTACTTTTCTCAAATGAAGCTATTGGTATTTCTGACATAGCCTAGAATAAAATGCAACCGTATGTGTAAATATCTGTAACTGAACAAAAAAGTAAAAATATATTCAATGTTTTGGTGATGTTGCTTTTTAAAAAAGCTTCTAAAATGTGTCAGTTGAAATCTCTGTTGCTTTAAGCTTTATATTTTTAGAGGCGGTTGAAAGATTTCTTCTTATGTTTTTTGCTGTTTGTTCTTTCCCCCTTCCAACTCAAATTCCAATGCCAAAGTCAAAGTTACTTTTCTATAAAAGTGTTGTTTAACATACAGCCCATGAAGCTTCTTTAGAAGGTCAAAGTAAGTGGAAAACTTTTCGCTCATACTTTAAGAAGCTACTCAAGTATGCATTTAACTCAAAGCAAGACAGATGTTGGTGAATACATATTTTAGATGTTCTTTTTTGGGATATTCTGCAGCAAGAGCACCTGTCCTGCCAAATGAAAATGTCACACAGGAATGAAGTGGCACTTGTGCTGGTTCAAGCTTTTTAGAGCAGAGATACTCAACTATCATTTAACAAAGCAACATCTGTGGTACAGGAGAAGTTTGAGATCATGCTGCTTGATCATGTTTGTCTGCTATTCCAGCTTGTTTGCCTGGTGCCATGAAAAGATGTTTGGGTGACTTTGGGAAATGAGATGTAAATTGCAGTTTAGCTTATAGCACTTAACACAGCTCCTTCTTAAGACGAAGAGTACAGGGATCAGAGCAGCAAGGTCTTTTATGTGTGTTTTATCTACAGAGTTGAGGATGTGTTTGCGTTCGTCTCTCCGTGTGCTTGACTTGCCATTCATAGCAATTACTTCAGTAGGTCCGTCATATCGCATTTGCTGATCTGTAGGATTGGAAGATGAATATTTCCAGGTTAAGGAATTATATTTTATTAATGGGAAAGTTCACTTACCTAGAGCACAGGATTCTTCCAGTTGTTGTGGACTGGTGCACAGCATGCTAAAACTTTCCTATTAACAACAGTCAGGTGCACAAATGGTACTTTTAACCTTTTGTGAGTGTCTTTAAGCAGGGACTATACAGTAGATAAAACAAATATGCTTCTTGGTTCTTAAATAGCACTCTGTTCTCTTTTTACCCAAAGTGCATTATCAAAAATAGATGTCCCATAACATTGCTTTCCTTTTATTTAACAAATGTTTTGTACATGGAATTTATTTCTCTAGAGGGTATCAACTCATCTGAAATCAACCATTTTAATTTAGCTGCATGGTGTGTAATTCAAATTTTTAATTTAAAAACAATTTGCAGTTGTTTTGGTGACCTGTAGGTTGTTTTGTCCTCTCTATGAAATTAATCACTTTATAAATACTTTTCATAAATTACCTTAACTGTAATTGATGAATACAATTGGTCTGGGTTTGTTGTTTAAGTTAGGCTGTTTCCAAAATGGTACTGGCATGTTTACTTTTATCAGAGTTGTTGCTATCAAATTGACTTCCAGTTTATCTGGAATATTTGTTTATTTATTTAATTGGCAGTAAATAGCTAAAGGTGTTCTTGGCACTGAAGTCCTTGTAAGGATCAAAAGTGTTGATACCTATTTTGTTGTCAAGTCAGGGGAAAGGTGAGTAAATTTCTTCACTAGAAGTACAGGCTGGAATTTTCTTTGTTTCAGTACTTTAATATATGAGTGAATCTTAAATGTATTCCTAATACCACAAGCTGCAGTAGAGAAATGGCAATGGGATTGTTGGTAGTGCACTACTAGGATGCCAGTCTTCTAATTTTTTTCTTCCTTGAAAATAAGTAGCCTTGAATTACATCAAAATTAGGAATACCTAATCTGTAAAGGGATGTTAAAACCCCTCATTTTGCCACCCTCTGAGTTGAACAGATGTCCAGTAGAAACAGCTATGTGCAAGTGTGTGTCCAAAAGAAATAGTAAAATGTCCAATCTGTGGTCCTTGGAAGGAGTAGGTTTCTGAGACAGAGGAAGGATCTGATCTTTGCTCACTGTTATTGAGCTACTCGGGTATTAAAAATGGAAGAAAAACTGATTTCTTCTAGGTTACCTCAATTATTAGATATAACAACTTGATAGTCAGGGTTCTGTAGTGATATACTGTAGTTTAGAGGAGGTTTGTTTTGTTTTGGGGTTTTTTTTGTGGAAAAGCTTTAGTTAAAAAAAATCTTACTTGAAATATGTCCCTTTAATACAGGAAGTCAGTATTGAAATCAATAAGACAAACACAAGTGTTTCACATTGTATTGTTTTTTGATGATTCAGACTTCTAAAAAATACATGATTAATCTTTACCAGTGAGAAACTGAGCACTGCAATATTAAGAACCTGCATATAAGCAGTGGTATTAATTTTATTAAATTTCATTGTCTAGGTTAAGAAATATGAAGAAAGGCAAGATCATAAATAGAAGGAAGAAGTTGGTTTTCTTTCTTTCACTTTGATTTATTGGAAGAAAACTTAGACCAACTAATACGTTACAAGATAAGTTTGGTATAATAAATAAAAAGGTTACAATTCTGGAACAGCAATTTCCTTATTTAATACTGCTAATGGGAAAAGTTAGAGATATTAATTTGTCAATTACATTTGAAATGCATTAACTAGACAGAAATAAGTCAGAATAGACATTGAATAGCTCATTAGCCTTGTAAATACTACAATACAACTCTAACCAGTAAAGATTCATTCTCAGTAAAAAGCAACAAGCAGTTTAAAATTTACACACAAAACTCTTAACACCTCATAAGCCTTTTTAGGTTAGATATATTCCTTTATTTTTGCTTTTTTTTTTTCTTTTTCCCCAATGAAGCAGGTTAAATTAATTAAATGCATCTGAAATACTTTTAGGTGTATCTCACTGCACTTATGTATTTGGTTGTTGTTTTGTTTTTTTTTTTTTTTTTTTAGAAATACTACTAACAAGTCAAAAATTCTAAAATAATTTTCAGAAGCTAAGATATTAAAATTAATGGTTTTCAGGGCAGTTATTTCTCAAAAATCCTACTATTTGCAGTTGTTATTGCCCAAGAAATCTTCTAAAAGTGAACCCAGTTTCTGGGTTTGTTTTTTTTTTTTTCCTCCCATATAATGTAAATTATATTCTAAAACATTCAGTACTAAGTACTGAGGTGGGATGGAGATTTTTTGTGGTGGTTTGGTTTTGTTTTTGGTTTTGTTGTTTGTTTGTTTTAGTTTTGTGTGTGTGTGTTTTTCTTTTGTAAATGAAAACCTAGGTGGCTCTTCAGCTCATAAAAGTACCTCTGTGTCTTTAAAGCTATAAATGTTTGTCCAATCTCATATTTATATGATGCTTTTAGGAAAAAAATGTAAGCCTCATCTATATTCTGTTTTCTCTAAGGTGTAGTCTGAAGAATAATTTGGGGAGAATATGTGGTTAAGTATCTAGAACAGAAAAAATCTCGTATCTGAACACAAGCTCATCCGTTTGAACTGTTAGATAAATGCTTAGTATGTATGTTGTGCGATGGACATCTCATTGAAGAAAATGAGCACTCCATTCAAATCGAGTTTAATATCCAGAAGCTGTACAAAAAGATTGTGTCTGTGAGTGAGCATGCCTGTACAGATCCTCCAAAAATGTGGCAATAAACTGGATGGGACTATGGGACCAGCTTCTGTGGGGCTGGTTGGAGATGCACTGTAGGAGGGGAGGAAGCATATAGTTTTCTAGCCTAGCAAGTACACTGTTGCATGCAGTGCAGCAAGAGGGCCCAGACTTTGTACTGAGTTTGCAAGGCCTCTAGTCTAAGGCTTATTGCATTTGAATCAGCTTGTCATTACCTGTCTTGAGCCATTTTTATGCTTGGATTTGGTGTAACAGCAATTTTTCCAAGAGACTTAAATTTAATTTTGCTAATGTCTGTATCATACAACAACAGTGTTTTCACAAAGACAGCAGTGACAAGTAATATCCTGCATAGAACAAGGTATTCATGATTCTAACGTAATACTGTAGTGAAGGGAAACAGAGCCCGGTGGGACAAGATAGGCTTTAAAGGTGGGAACACAGGATGCCCTCTAGAAGAGTACAGGCATGGGATGATGAAAGGTGGCACGCCACTGGGCACTAGAGACATCACAGCTTTAAATGTCTCAATAAATGCAGACTTAGAAGTTGGGTAAAAACAATGTTGGGGCAGCAAAGAAAGTAAAAAACAAGTAGCTTGTATGCAATATCTGCTATATACAGTAAATCTGAACTACAAAAGAAGAGCAAGGTTTAAAAGAGTATTAGAAAGCACGTAAAACAAGACCTTAAATTCATCCAAGAGATTGTCAACACCATGCTCCTGGCAGTGAAGGAGTTGTGGTACAGGTAGCTTTGGCTGCATTTCCCCTGACAGATGGGAGCTGTTGTCATTATGAACCCAAAGGGCAGTAGAAGAGTAAGCATGATGCCAGAGAATTGGGTGGATACTTGGAAGTGTGCTTATAACCATTTTAATAGTATAATAGATTGTATTATGTGATAGTATGTTATCCTATAATAACATCTTTTTTTTTTGTAGGAACTAAACCAGACTGAGTTCTTTAAATATGTGAAGATGCACTGGTGTGGCAGTGGGCATTACTACTTCCATGGCAGTGGTCATTTCCCCTACAGCTCAGTAGTGCGACTGGGGTTGCTCCTGGTCACTTATTCCAGGGCTGTGAATTACAGTTCTCCATTGGTATTGGGAGCGTTGATAAGAGGCAGGTGAGAAGTGACGACCGGACCATTTCCTTGTTGAAACAAGTTTGATTTAAAAACTACACATGACAAGTTAGTGTGAACACTTGCAACTCTTCATCATGTTTTCTTAATGCGGTCTCCCCTCTGGCTGGCTACATATCAGGGCTCCTGGGGAGCCCTGGTTATGTTGGTCTGTAGCCTGGAACGTACATCATTTTGTCATATGTCTCAGTGTTGCAAATAAAAATCTCAGATGCTAAATATGTCCTTGAAAAGTGGATTAAAATGCACAGCTCTTTCTGTCCAGTTCAAGCACTGTTTGACTGCATGGCTGCTTACTACAACTGTTCTGTATTTAGTGGGATCAATCAAGTGGAAATAGTGCAAGCTAATCTTGTGGTAAAGACATAAACCTTCATTCCTCACAGGACTCTGGCATCTGTCAGCCACTTTAAGTGCCTATATCTAAAACTGGATTCCTTTTGCATCAGCTTGGTTTACTCGTGGACTAGGATATTTTTCAGTTTCCAAAATGAATGTTGTTTTGAAGTCTGAATTTCTGCTTTTTGAAGCTATAAGTGGTTTCTGTGGTGGTAAACCCAGGGCACGTAAGAGCTGACTGACTGTGATCCTTTTGCTGCTGCTTGCTGTGGGACTGGTTCCTACTTAAGCACAGAAAGAGTGAGGCTTTCAAGGACCTCTTCCTATCAAACAGTTCAGTGATTGCAGTATTCACCCAGGATGCGAGACCATATCATTCGGTTTCTCACAAACATCTTTGCCTGGTGATTATTTCAGCTATCAGACAAACCAGACAGCATGATGGTTGGAGATGAATGTGCCAGCTAAGTTAAATCAGGCATGAGAGACTTAAGGTCTCCCTCAATGCCAGTCATTAGAACTGATATATAGGGGCACAAAGTATTTCTTTTCTTTTTTTAAACTTGCCTGAAGATTCATGAGGTATCACCAGCTGAAGACCAATTCCCAGAGAAGAGCAGAATTGGAAATAGACTTTTTTTCTGGGTATCATTAAGGGCTTCTTTTCCTTGCATTTGAATGAAAATCGTGATGCCATCATAGAGTCAGTAAATTTTACTAATTTGGATGTGTAACTTATTTCTAGCATGAGTCTTCTTGCAGGAGAGAAAAATGCAACTCTTGTAAACCTTTTTACAACTATGATTACATACAGCAGTTGGGTAGGCGATTTTTATTGGTGTATACATATTCACTATATTGAGGTTCATGCAAAAGAGGTAATGATAATAATTAAATTAGTAGGAAGTCATAGGAGCCCCGAAAGATTCTGAGCAAAAAATTCCTTCTAGTTTCAGATGATGTTTTGGGATAATGATCATCTCCATCATTTTTTAAATGCATTCGTCTGTGAGGGGGGAGGCAGAAAGAAGAGAATGGACCTGGGTAAAAAAATTGAAACCTATAAATTAAATAGATCAGTAAGAAAATTTGCAGATTTTATCTAAGCTGCAGAAGAAAAATATATTAAAAGAAAATCCTTACTGATGATTTTGTCCTCTTCAGTTAATTACAGCAAATGTTTACTCATGTATATTTCTGTTTGGAGTGTACCTACATTTAAATTTCAGCCAAGGAATACTCTCTATCAAGAAAGTGATGTTGTTTAATTATTAAGATACCTTGCAATGTGACATGTTTAATAATATTGTATTATCTTCTTCAGTCTTTCCCTGCCAGCATTTATGTGAAAACTTAGGTAAAGTTTGATCTATGTGAAATTTTTTGCTTTAAAATTGGTAAGCAAGTAAAATTCAGCAAGTGTGCACCATTACCACAACTGTGATATTGATTCTTTTTTTTCAAAAGCAGAAGTGTATGCAAGAATTCACACAGATCTTCTGGGGGAAACCAAAACAAACTTCCTTTCATCCTTCGTTATGTCATCTAGTTTTGAGAAAGAGAGAAGAAACTTAATCTCTTGTGCTATGAAAGCTGATTTCATTTTAACCATAAGCTCAAATCAAAACTTGATAGAAAAGCTTTAGCTACATGTTACAAGAGATTTTCTCATGAGTTCCAAGTTAAAAACTTCCATCCATTAGAGGATATGGAAAGTCTCATACATGTATATATGTATGTTTTCTGGAGCAGTGTTGTGAAATCATACCTTCTCTCTACTGCTGTATTTCAGTGCAGTTATGCTTTTTTTGAGCCTGTATCATTGTAGCCTTGTCATTGTGTTGCGGGAAGGGGTTAGGCTTGCCATGAACTCTATTATTATTTTTAGTATTTACTTACACATTACTTGTAGGGATTGACAGCAAAGAGCAATATGGATACACAGACTATAGAAAAACTTTAAAGAGCCCAAGCTTTATTTGACTGTCTTCTGAAGTGATGATACCTCTCAAAATAGATTCTAGTTAGTCTCCTGCTCTGCGCATGCATGTCTATTTTCCACGATAACTAATATTCAAAGGAACATCACTGAAAGAAGTAGTGAAGACATTAATACTGTTCAAGAATAATAATTTAATTTGGTAGAAAGATACAGAAATACAAGTGGTGTTAATAGATTGAAACCTTCAGAGAAACCAGGTATTTCACTTTCTTGTCTCTTCTGGAAGTCCTTCTGCATCAGTGATTTCTGATCATGGCCTGCAGGGAAACACCCTTTTTGCAATTTGTGCTGTAGTACTGTCAAGTGGTGCAGTTAGAAGGAGACAGTTTCATCCCTCAGAAAAATTAGATGTTCCAGACAATATCTGATTTGTTCCCAGGGCATTTTGGGGGCAATTTGGTAACCTTTCAGATACCAGCAGTGTCAGATCCACAGTGAATGGACCTTGCACGTGGAAAAGCTACACTGGCCCTTGAGCTTTTCATGTTATGGCTAAGTCATAAGTGCAGTATTCTGTTGTTGAGTAGAAGACGATGTTTGCTTTTTATTGTGGGTTTTGGTATTTTTTTCTGAGTGGGGGTGTCTCCTTTTTGTTATTTATTTGTTTGTTTGTTTATTGATAGTTTGGCATGCCATGCAGTGGAAATAAGCCTTTTGGAATTTAGGACATCTTGTGTTGATGCACTGATAGCCCTTTAGAATTGGAGTCTGACAAGGATGTGTCCTGAAGAAAGTTCTTTGTTCTGAAAGGCTGGAGTGTACTGCCAGTTCTTAATTTCCTGTATCTGCATGGTGTCCCTGCCCCCTTTCCACCTGCCCACAAAGGTTAGCAACCACCCAGCCCACTAAAGGAGGTCAGGTATCCACATTTACAGCAATGGTGAAACCCTGTTGAGGTATTTGAACCTATGGGTTCATTAAGTTTATCAGGTTCTGAATTTGTTGACAAAAAGAATCTCAGAAGCTCTGCATGTTTGGAGGGAAGAAGAACAAACTGTAATTGTTTGGTGGAAGTAGCACATGCCTACTATGCACTCTGTCATTAAGCACGCTCTGATCTGTAGAAATTGGTTTTGTGATAGAGAGTATTAAGTTACAGAGTAATATGGGATGGTAGTTCTTGCAAAATGTTTATTCTGACAATTTTAGAAATAAATGTTTAAATTAATGACAGCTTGGAAAGATCACACAAATGTAAATTAGCCAAGTCTAGTGCAATTTTATACTGTACTTCAGTATAAATGAAAAATTTCTTTTGAAATGTAAACAAATTTCCAGGTTAACTTTCCTTCTCATCTTCATTTATACATTCTCATAAATGTATAAACAGCTGTGTAAAACCAGAAGCTTGTGATTAATAAAATGAGCTCTAGTTTATCATGATAAAGAAATCATGAATTGGGCAGACTTTTACAGATTTGATACTCAGCACCTCCTTTTTATGTTCCTGTGGCCTACAGAATGGCAGCAATCCCAGTCTTTCACTAGAGCGTGCAGGCTTTGTAAACCAAACTTTAAAATTATGGTCCTCCATGCGCAAAGTGACTGACACAATACTGATTGAATAATCCTCTATATGTATGAAAAACTTAATATCACATGATAATCAAGCAGTTAAATACAGGGCAACTTCAGCTTTATCCTGAGAATCAAGGGTATCTTATGAACTAGCTGTTCATGTTTGGTAGCATTGGCTGTTTACAATCCTTCAGCACGTCATCGTCTCCAGTTTTTTTTTCTTTTCTCTAGACAGAAAGCTCATCTTGTAAAAATGGGTATAAGTATGTAATATTGAAGAAAGGGGATTGTCTCTTAAGGCAAATCTTTAACACTTGAAATTACATATGCATAGGTTGCCGTTGGAGTTGAACTTGGTCTATTTTGCAGTATCCTGTTGCAATTAGTGAAATATTGAGGCAGTGATCACAAGTCCCACTCTGCAGTCCCTCATCTTGCCTTTAATGTAGTGGCACAAAAGTCTCTCTCCTGTTTCAACAACAGGATGCGCTGTAGACCAGTAATGTGTGGGGAGTGGCTGTTTATTTTAAATACTGCTCTGAAGGCCATAAAGCTGTGCGGGATAAAGAGACTTCATGCTCAGGTGGTGTGCTTCAGTTGGGGGCCCAGGAGCAGCACTGTCAGGTGTGCACTGCTGCAAGCATCAGATATGCTTGGAGAGGCTTATAGCAGGATGGGGAAAGGGTCAGCTAGATTTGCAGCTCAGATCGCTCTTTTCTGTACATGTAACCACTTGTAAATATTGAATCATTTACAGTCTAATTCTGCTTTAATGAATGAAGACTGGATTCCTGATGTTACGCTGCAGTTTGGCCCTCAAAGTCAACACAAGGGAAACAGCTAGAGATTTCAATTAAAGTAACAATATTTTATAAATTGATTATTGATTAAGTTGGCATGATAGTGGGCTAGTTATGGTCTTGTGATAAATGTCTACAATTACGAGTGCCTTTGTTGAAGGCATGATCTGAAATTTAATAATAGAGTTCTAGTTGGTTTATATAAACTTGCAACTTGATTTAAATTATCAGGCTGATCACAAATAGGTCCATAACACATCAGTTCCTAGACTAATGAACCATGCATCCTTGTCGACTTTAGTAATGTTTTGACAGTTTTTGCCTCAGTGCCTTTGAATTACAAGTGTGTAGAGATGTATTGCTTACTGCTACAATAGGTCTCTCCCTCAGGATATGGTAGGTCATATTTGCTAAATCATAATTGGTTAACTAAGCAATGACATCTTCTGTAAGGCTTTAAAAGAAGGTTACAATTGGTTTTTATAGTTGTAATTGCAATATTTTTCTTACAAGGGGAAAGATATTAAAAGAATGACATTTTTCAATTTCATACATTATTTAACTTTTCTGAAATCACACTTTCAGAGTTCTTAAAATATAAAGGATTTATATAGCAGTGTGATTAATTCTAAGATGGCAGAAAACTGCTGTGGATCCTCCCCTTGCAAACAAAAATGCAAAGTAATTCAGGTTTTAAAGTTGGGCTCTCTTTTCCTTCTCACTAATGAATATATTCCGTGAATAAAACACATGCAGCAACTGTCATATAATTTACTTGTTTGTGAGTGTCCTATCAGTTAACCTTGTTTAGTATGGGTGTTTTTCATAAGTAATATTTTCTTTCTTCCACAATGTTTTTCCTGTAGCTGCTTTCCTAAAGTTGAGAAAAAGCCTGTACTGTTGTGCGTGTGATCTTTACTATGAAGTTTCTGTTGTTTTCTTGAATTTGTAGGAGGTAAACCAGACAGAAAAAGGAAGGCTCTTTCAGTGAATGACAGATGATACTAGTAAGAAATATCTAGATTTTCGTTTACTTTTCTATTTTTTGCCCCTTTTTTTGGAATGAAATGGTGGGGCTTAAAGGAATCTTAAAAGACAAAAGGTCAGCTCTGATGAAGGTGGAGAATTATTTAATGTGTCAACCATTACACTGCTTTTTCACTGTATTATGGAGAGAATGGGAAGGCTAGTTTTATTAAACATTGTGACCTTCTGAAATGGAGACTGCAAATTTACCCATGGTGTTTCTAGTGCAGAAGTCATAAGGAATGTGTCTTTCATGGAAACTTGTGACTCTTATGATTCTCAGGATGTTTTCTTAAAGTAGGGTTATATCTGAGCTTAGTATATTACATGATTCACCGTCATTAAGTTTCTCATGGGAACATTAGGGAGTAATGATCTTGGGTGCTGTTGCCTTTTTGTTCATATCTGCTCATGTTTATGACCTCTGAAAAGGCTGTTGTGGGTGCTGGAAAAAGGAGAGGATTCCTGTGAGTGCAGTGATGCCTCCACTCTGTTGTCTTGCTTTCTTGTGGAAGCTGAATGTAACATGAGACCTGTTATATTCTTTGTTAAAATTGGTTATATGATTTTCAGAATAGGCATAATAGTCCATAACATAGACCATAATCCCCATTACTGCCCTTTGTGAATGTGTAATTATTTGCTCAATAGTCCATTATTGTATCTCTGGATTCATTATCATATAATATGTTAAGGTCTTAAAGATTTAGCTCATGGATCATCAC
Organism: Nestor notabilis; assembly: GCF_000696875.1. Lineage (NCBI taxonomy): Eukaryota > Metazoa > Chordata > Aves > Psittaciformes > Psittacidae > Nestor > Nestor notabilis. Next base: position 95,590 of record NW_009910511.1, read on the forward strand.
CCTTCAGAGCTCTCTGACAGTCTATTAAATAAATGCAGATAATTGAGTATTAATTTTTTTTTTCCCCAAAATGACAGTGTTCGAGATGAAGCATCTCGAATACTTCTTCAACCTCACTGCAGTGAAGAAAGATGTATGTAGAGTGCAAAAAAGTCCTGTAATACCTTGTGAAAAGTAATGAATTTTTGAAATGGAGTGAGAGCTAGGCTGGTTCTTGCATGGCCGCACAATAGAGGACAATAGAGAGGAGTGTTTTCTGCAATTTGTATATGCTTAAATTTGTTCTGTTCTTTAGAGCCATGAAGCCATGCAGGACATCTTGCAGGCTACACTTGTTTCTGTGTTTCTCCATTGCACTGTGTGCCTGATGCAGATCAGTGTCTGGATGGTACAGAAGAAAAATAAATAATGTAGTTCTCCAGCTCTTTTACATGCTTATCCCAGTCATATTTTATGCATTTCATTTTACAGTATAGAGAACTTGTAAAATGCATGCCATGGAGAGCTTACAAGGAACAGCCTGTTGGGCTGAAATCTTTCCTTCTTAGCCAACAGAGACTTCCTGCTCAAGGGCATTTGCAGTTACATTTAAGACCCCCTACAATGGAAAGGTAAACTATGCAGGTTAACTGATTGCAGAGATGATGCCATTTTGGTTTTGTTCCTGTGAAGAGTGATTTTTGACGTTGCTTAGTCTGTAAGAGATTCAGGATCCCGACCGAGACATTGTTCAGTTATGGTAAATAATTGCAAATTATTCAACTAAAGTGAGGCTGCAGATGAATTCTAAGACAGAAGAATGTGCAGTGCATGGGTTACTGCACTTGGACAAGCTCTGCAGTGGCTGACTTTTTACCAGTTTCCTAAAGTTGTTTTACCCAATTTATGATCTGTATACTTGTCCTAATTTAAATAAGGATGAATGATTCTCAATTAGGGGCTTAGTTCTTCACATAGTACCTTTATCTTTCCTGCGCTCAGTGGAGATAGGACCTGGGAGGAATAATTTCTGGTCTTTTTACAACTTTCAGACAAATGCAGTCATGCTGTTGACAAAAAGCGTATACTTTCACTTCAGAAGTGGCTTTTTACTATGTAGAAAATAGCTTGTCTTGCTCCGCTATCCCTTTGACTTCACTTTGATAAGAAAGAAAGGCAAAGTAGACAGCAGAGCTAGTTTTTACTAAGATTGATCTCTTCATAAGAAACATTAAATCTCAGGCCACTTTTCCATTATCTTGCGCTATAGGAAGCATAGATGTGACCACTATCACTGTAATTCATAGTTTGGGAAATCTCATTTCCATGGCTGATAACATGTAATAGTAATTCTGGGACAACTCAGTCTGTATTGTCATTTTATTATGCTACTAATAGCACTGTCCTGGGTTCACCAGGACAAGCACATATTTGCTTGGCACCTAATGTAATGACTGAGAGCTTGAGCTAATCACACAGTTGGTCCATGCCAAGTTGCACATCCTCCAGTGCGAAGAGGTGCTGTGTTTGTCTCGTGCACCCAGGGCCTCCCCCCAGATCCTGTCAAGCCACTTGCTTGAGGGAGAGTATATTTCTCCTTGAAGAAATTATGGAGAATTGTTAAAACCCCAAACTAACAAAAATACCCTAAGAAAAAAACCAGGACTCACATGGGCTTGCCTGTGTTCATGCTGGAACATGGAGAGGATGCAGACAAAGCTATGGGAATGACCATACTAAAACATACAGAGATGCTGAACTGTGGCTGTAAGGTGAGTGCCTTCAGGACTCTAAGAACACAGATTGTTATTTTACGCATTTCTGTATATTTGGCACCCTTTCATCATCACACTGGTATTGTATAAAGTAGTTCATTTTAGTAACCTCAGACAAAGTAAAAAAACCCAACTTGTTGTGACAGTTATTTTGTCTTTAAGGGACAGTGACCCTGCTTGATTCAGTGAACAGATTTATTGTGACTTCCCACACCACCACCACCCAGCCTATCCCATTATTCTTAAACTGCAGGTTATTTTCAATTTATTGCATTTAAATTGCAGAGTATTTAAGATATTTCAGGCATGTAGAATTAGCTTGGACAGTATTGAAGGTCACTCTATAAAGAACTAACCTATAATAACAGTTGGATAAGCTGCACATCTTTTTATCTAGCTAATGTATCTGAATCTGATGTTATTAACAAGGATTTATTCCTTCTTGCACTGTCAATCATGCTCTGATACTTCAACCCTCATATTTTAAACATGTGTATTTTGCAAAATCTTTTTGTTAGAGCAAGCATAAGATTTGTTTCGTTATTCTCATCTAGTCAAGTTTGAATGCGTTTCATTTGCCATAAATCTTCCTTGAAATTAAGCTTTTCTGTTGTTTGTTTTGTAACGCTGTAATAATCATTGACGTGGTGATAGATGAACAAAAACACTGGAGCCATGGTCTTAATTTATTATATGAAATTTGGGAGAAGATGGGTTTGGACAGAGATGCAAGTCATCCTAGCATTACAATTTTTTCACTTAATCATAGCATTAAAGGTTTCTGATATTCTAGCAGAAACTTGAAGCAAAGTTGTGCTGCGTTGCTGTTCCTTGTGGGCTAGGAACACACAGGCAGCAGCTCCTTCTGGGTATCCTTTTTTTTTTACTGATGAGTATCAGCAGTGTCATGTGGAGGCCAGTGGTGAGAAGCATTCTGCAGTGGTCGATATTGGGACCAGCGTAATTTAACAGCTTTGTTGGCAGCACGGACATTGGGATTGAGTACCTCTTCAGCAAGTTTGCTGATAGCACCAAGCTGTGTGGTCAACATGCTGGAGGGAAGGGATGCCATCCAGAAGGACCTTGACAGACTTAAGAGGCGGGCCAGAGCAAACAACAAGGCCAAATGCAAGGTCCAAATGCAATCTGGGTTGAGGCAGCCCCAAGCACAAATACAGGCTGGGCAGAAAATGGATTGAGAGTAACCCTGAGGAGAAGAACATGGAGGTGTTGGTTGATAAGAGCCTCGACATGACCTGACAGTGTGTGCTTGCAGCCCAGAAAAAGCCAGCTGTATCCTGGGCTGCATCAAAAGGAGCATGACCACCAGGTCGAGGGAGGTAATTCTACCCCTCTATTCCGCTCACATGAGACCCCACCTGGAGTACTGCCTTCAGCTCTGTGGCCCTTGACATAAGCAGGATGTGGACCTGTTGAAACAAGTCCAGAGGAGGGCCAGGAAGATGATCAGAGGGCTGGAGCACCTCTCCTTTGAAGACAGGCTGAGAGCATTGGGCTTGTTCAGTCTGAAGAAGGCTCCAAGGAGACCTGATAGCAGCCTTCCAGTACCTAAAGGGGGCCTACAAGAAAGCTGGAGAAGGACTTTCCACAAGGGCATGTAGGGATAGAACAAGGGAGAATGGCTTTAAACAAAAAGAGGGGAAATTTAGATATTAGGAAGTAGCTTTTCACTATGAGGGTGGCACAGGCTACCCAAGGAAGCTGTGGCTGCACCATGCCTGGCAGTGTTCAAGGCCAGGTTGGATGGGGTTTTGAGCAATCTAGTCTACTGGCAGGGGCTTGGAACTAGATAATCTTTAAGGTCCCTTCCAACCCAAACCATTCCATGATTCTATGTTCTCCTCCTTCTATGTATAAGTGGAAAGATAGATCATAGGAAATGTGAAAGCAATCACTCTTTTCCACTCATTGGTAGGGTCTCAGCTAGACTTGTGTCTACTGTCTCACAGTAACCTGAGCTGTAGCTCCAAGCACCACACACTTTTTTGCTTTTGGAAAAGTGCTTCTAATGTTTTTCATCACAAAGTACTTTGAGCATCTTCTGATTTGTTAGTAGCTATTAATTATTTAATAAGCTGTTTTCAAAGTCTAATTCAGATCAAAATTTTGCAATTGGATACATGTCTGTAAATAGCATATGCACTTGTTCAAGAATTATTTGAATAGCAAGGCAATTGGTATTCAAAACAATTGTTTTGTGAAGGATGAATCCCAGATCTGTTGAGATAATCTGTAAAAAGCAAACTGCAGATAGACTCCCTGATGCTTCTCTTATGAAAAATCTAAGACGAAACAGAAAATGACAGCACATAATTATAACAAAATAGATCTATTTGTTAGCAGTTCTGTGGTGAAATTTTGTTATTGGCAGTAATAACAGTATAAACGTTTACGTTCAGCTGAGGGCATGCAGTGTTATTCACAATGAGGTCAAAATGTCCCTGTAGAGTTCTTAATGAAAGGAGCATTGCTTTAAAAAAAAAACCAAAAAAACCCCACAACTGTCAGGCTACTGAACAATGTTATGTTGTTATTGTGTTGTTTAGTCTCTCCGGTTTTTTTTATTTTTTTTTTCTTAAGGCCTATTTCTGCCTAATCTAAAATGTTTTCCAGTACCAAGTAGTCCTACAGAACTGAAAGCTATCGTCCAAACATATTTTCTAATCTAAATTTTTATCTGTTTTTATAAGTACTTAAATGGACATGCTACAGTTTATTTACTGCTTATTCCTAAAGCTTTGTGTAGAATCTTTGAACTGAGTGGAATAAATTCACCAAAGTGTCCACAAAGTGAAAAGTGTTTAGTAGGTGGCTGGCTACTAATGGGTCCCAGAAAAAACAAAGGAATGGACATGGAAAGAGAGGTATAAACATTATCGGTATAATGCTGTAGCTTGATAAACTGCATTTGAAATATGAAAAAGAAAGGCAGAAATGTTGTACAGTCGTCCCACTCCTGAAAAGCAGAGCTACAGCTGGGCAGCCTAGGGTGGTATGTGAGCCTCGGTTTGCCCAGAGCAGCTCCATGACCCAGCCCTTTAGGAGGAGCTGTTGTCAAGAACTGCAGGTTGTGATATTCTGACTTCAAAAGGTGCTGGGTGTAACAAATGGAAATGCACCTGTTGCACTGTAAATGCAAAATATGCATAACTGCACATACATACACACCTGTTTTATATAGCATGACATCCCTTCTACTGAAGATCTTCCAGCACTGAAAACATTATGCAGGCTTTGCAGCAGAAACTGGTGTGTGTCTGAAATTCAGCTGAATGCTTTTTGGATTTCTGTGTGTCTGCACCATGGAGATGGTACAACTGTCACATTTGTACAGCTGTCTCAAGTGGTAATTTTGTAATCAAATGAAGCATAAGAACAATAATTCCTTATTGCATACCTTTAATTTACTGCATCTAACTTCATTTCTCTACTCTGTAATTATCTTTTCATTCTATAGATTAAGTGATATTTTCTAAAGCTGTTTCTATCTGCAAATGAAGTTGTGACATACTTAGAATAGTCTTCCACCAGTGGCCTGAACTTCCTAGCTTTGGTAAATTTTCACAATAATAAAACTACCTGTGCAGTGATCAGTTGTCACAAGTTATCCAAAATAGCATGGTGATGAGAAGGGACTGAAACTTACAGGATATCCTCTCAATACAGTGGTTGTATTTGTGATTATTGTATTGTAGAAAACAAAGGGTGAAGTTGCATTCTAGGTCTTCTGTTGTCAATTATCTTTAAGAAGGAGATAGGAAAATTGTAATATTTTAATGTCAAAAAAAGTACTTGTTCATTTGAAGGAGACTGAATAAACACAGAGATACCTAGCAAAGTAAACAGTAGTAGGAACCAGAAGAACAGACAAAATGTAGAGAAAACCAAGAAAACTTTAGTGGAGCCTAAGATGAGTTTAGGTTCTGTAAAAACTCTACATTATTATTAAATATACTGCTTGTTAAAAGGATTATAAATGATTAACAGACATTACAGCCATTTCAGTGTATTGTGTGGTAAATACTGCTCATCGGTGCCAGTAAAAAGTGTTAAAACCATTTAGACTACTGTGCCTGTAAGCAATCTGTTAAACAGTCCACTGAATTGCTTGTTAGTAAACCAGCTATTAAGAAATCATTAATCTTTTAATAAGTGGCATAAATGTAAAATATGTCTGAGTCTCTTTATGCTGATGTTAAATAAGACTTGTATTTTTTTGGAGATTTTCTCTTTTCCCCTCCAAAAAGTTGAGAAGGATACTTTAACAGACAAGACAAAATTGTAAGCTGTTGAGTTTTGCATGTTTTACGGCCATTATTATATGTAGGTTTAATACTTTGTGAGATCTGTTAGTTGTCTTACTATAGTATTAAGGAAGTATGCTTATTGTCTGGGGAAAAAAACAAGGAAAGAGAGAAGGCATATCAGTGTATGGTTACATAAGCTGAAAACAGCTCACAGCCAAAGGGCTGTAACTCAACCAGAAGTGGATATTGTAGTGCTTGGAGAGCTTTTACCTTAGCAGTCATTTCTCTTAGGAATGCAATAAAAACATTTCCAAAACACGGTTACCGACACACACTTCTAACCAGTTTGCATTTTCTCAACCTAATTCATTGCAAATCAAACCAAAGTTAAAAGAATAACCTACCTTAACTCTTGTAAGACACATGCATGTCTTTGTTTGTTTGTTTTTTTCTTAAAATAATTTCTACTGTCTGGAGTCTCTGTTTACTTGATTGTTTGCTCCCCAACTTTTATAGCCTCCTGTGTGGTAGTGTGTCAATAAGAAACTATCAAGCCCGGGGAAATGTAGTTGGAAATTCAGTAAAAATGAAACGTGAAAGGGGGTAGAGTTGCTGTGGGGAAGAAGCTGTTTCTCTCCCTTCTGAAGGGACTTAAAGTGCCCTCTACTGGAAGTGTGATATTTTTACATTCTGCAAACTATGCAAGAGGGTTGCAGGGCTATTTGTGTTATCTTCAATGGGAAATGACCAAACTTGTAAGGGAACTGGAGATTTAGAATAGCTCAAATATCTGCTGAACTGCTCGACTTTGTGTCTGCTTTTACTATTGATTGACCAGTGGAGAAGTCCAGTGTAGAGAAATATGACAGTGAGATGACATGAGATGAAATATTTTTTCAGTTAGGCATGACCTCGTAATTCGTGAATGGCAGTATGAAGTGAGACTACAAATGAATTATGTGGGGACATCCTGATGAGTAGGAGTTGGTTTTGATCAAGCTCTAGCCACTACAGAATTCCTAAGCTTAGAAGAAATATATTTCATGTTACAGTTCACCATACAAAGACGAAAATTGAGGTAACTTGTATAGATGGAGTTACAAGCTGCTGTATTTATCCACGTCTTGCAGACAAGGCTTTGTTTTTCAAAACCTACTGTCGTGGTT
>NW_009910512.1:0-24788 GCF_000696875.1 Nestor notabilis
TTGCAGGGGTTGTTGTGGCCCAAGAGCAGGAACCTTATACCACTGCCCACAGCCCAGCAATCCAGCCTGTCCAGACCCCTCTGCAGAGCCTTCTATCCTCCAGCAGATCAACACTCCCACCCAACTTGGTGTCTCCATAACAGGGGTGCTCTGGTGTGTCTCTGGTGTTGCTCCCTCTGTTATTTTGGGGTAGAATGTGGCAGCTTTCCTTGGAGATAAACCTTTACCACAGATGTCTGCTAATGCAGGGTGCAGTACCCTGAAACAGCCGTGGCCACATGGGTTCTGCTGCTCTCACTGGCTCATCTTGGCATCCTCTCTGTCAAACAAGTCCTCTGTTGGTTACTTTCTCTCTCCCTCTAGCTCCAAATTTCTTTCTCACTGGGTGGCATTAGATGGGGATGCTGAAGACAAGGAGACAGGGTTGCATAGGGATGCTTCCTCCTAGTGTTAGTTAAACACCATGATGAAGCCATTGCCAAGGTTGACCACTCGCTGGTGGTGATTTGCTCCTGTGCAAGGGCCTTGTGTACAGGGTAGGCTGGCAGCACGCACTCAGATACCTGTATGCTGCAAGAGGGACATGAATAAATCTCTGTGCCTCCCCGTGCCTCAGTTTCCCCACAAAAAGGAGAAATAATATTTTCTTCTACCTGAGATCTAATGAGGGTAACAGCCAACATGTATTGTATGTATGTGGGTCTGCATATGTATTTACATGTACATCGGGGTCATTGAATCTATCTTAAAGTGGATAGATATATCTACTTATATACCAGCTTGGGTATTTCTGCTCCAGGGAAAAAGCAACCACAGTGCTTGGAGCTACGATAACCTTTGTCATGGGCTGAGCTATCAAACGCAAAGGAGCAGGATGCCAAGCAGAAAGATGAGGAGCACATCTACACATGGCTGCTGCTGCAGCATCCCTACCATTTTCCCATGGGAGATGAACTTCCACCTTGCGTGGAGCCTCTTATCAGTCTTCACTCTCCTCATCTAGCTCTTGTCTTACAGTTTCAGAGAGTCACAGCCCAGCTCTTCATCCCTGCAGCAACACTCAGAGCAAATCACTGCTCACCTCCATTTCAGATCCAAGGACCATGTCTCAGAATGGTTGTGAGCACTGATGGGCTGCAAAGTGCCTGGGAGAACTTCGTATTTCAAACTGGTTTTGCAGTGATTATCATCAAAACCTCCTGGCATCAGCGAGGGCCAGAAGTACCTCCTGAAAGCTGCTTAAATGAGAACCCAGGTCCTGAGAACGCCAGGGCAAAGACTTAAATATTTCCCAAACGATGCAAACCCCCAGCTAACGTGGCAAAAGTAGGTTCCAGTGAGAAAACACTGTCCTGTTTACTATGGAGACTGAGGTAACAGGTATACCTGAAAAGCAGGCAGGTTTACAGCCATCAGTGTAAGGATTTGCTGGAGGTTACCCAAGAGCAGAAGATGGTTTTAGCTGAAAGCCAGGGTCTGTCCTCAAAGCCTCAGTCCCTACCTGGTCAGAGTAAGCCTTGCATGCTCTGCATTGCCTGCCTGCAAATTGGCTGCCTGAATTTAAGATGACCCCTGAGGCTCGAGGTGCTGTATGAGTTATTAGGAAGCCTGATCAGATTTGTGACATCTTGGTCAGTGTCACCTCCATGGGAAGAAAGAAATAAAAGTAAAACTTCCAGTTATAAAGGGGGGTTGTGGGTTGGCACTGCTGTTTGACTTCTTCCTTTGTGTTTGCATTTATGGGTTGGTTTTTGCTCAGTTCATAAGGAAATGAACTTCATATAATTGTGTAAGATTTGGTTTTGTCCCCTCTACTCACATGAACTGGGCAATATTATTAGTGGGACCATGAGGGGAAGATGGAAATACCAGCTGGGGCTGTGTTGGGCATTGGAGGGTCCTGTCCTGGCTCACCCTTACGCTGCAGGAAGTAACTGTCCCAAAGTTAGTGCCATGAGGTAACCAGTGGTTGTATGGGGGATGTCTGCAACATTATGGCCTAATTGTTTGGTTATAGTTAACTGGGGTGCAGAAAACTCTTAGAATGACGGGATCATTTAGGTTGGAAGAGACACTTAATATCATGGAGTCGAACTGTTAAACTCCATCTTAGAGAAGGCTCCTGAAGGGGACACCTTAGAGCAGCTCCAGGGCCTAAAGGGGCTCCAGGAAACCTGGAGAGGGGCTTTGGACAAGGGATGGAGGGACAGGACAAGGGCAATGGTTTGAACCTGCCAGAGGGGAGATTGAGATGAGCTCTGAGGCAGAAGCTCTTCCCTGTGAGGGTGCTGAGGCGCTGGCACAGGGTGCCCAGAGAAGCTGTGGCTGCCCCATCCCTGGCAGTGTTCAAGGCCAGGTTGGACACAGGGGCTTGGAGCAACCTGCTCTAGTGGAAGGTGTCCCTGCCCGTGGCAGGGGTTGGAGCTGGAGGAGCTTTAAGCTCCCTTCCAACACAAACCAGTCTGGGATTCTACGATCTCGACGTGGTTGGGGTTTGTTTTTCCTGTGCCTGGCAGGTAGATGCGTTGGGCGTGAGGGGAGGCGATGGAGGATCGCGCCTGGTGCAACCGAGACCCCAAAACACCTTCAGGCGCAGTTACTGCGCTGCCGATGTCCGCAGCATCGCTCCGGTGGCAGAGCTGCCACCAGGCCACCACACGAGGGCAGTGCAAGTTCGAGTATGCCACAGGGAGGCGCAGGAAGGAGGTGCGTAGAAATGGGTAGAAAAGCCCCAAATTTCTTTACGTCTTTTGGTGGCTTTTGTTTTGCTTTTTGCATTTATTTATTTATTTTCTGCATACAGATTTCATGCTGGGGCGGGGGGATTGGGCATCACCAAGGGTTGCTCCTCAGCCCAACTGCCCTGGTGGGGACACCCCAGATGCCACCAGAAGGACCACCACCACCACCACTTGATGCCATAACTTCTAGAGCCCCCAGCCCCACGGCAGCATTAAAGATACACGAGCCACTCACTGCTTCAGATAACAGTTTATTTTCTCTAGGGGTGTAAAATGTGCAGCAGGTACGTCTATAGGACTGCCGTTTTCTTAGCCAAGAGGAGTTGTAACCACACAAGAGACAGAAACAAAGAAACCTAACAGTATTCTGCCCTACAGCGATTAGTGCAAGTCATGTAAGACATCAGTTCACACCAGAAAACAAGGCAAAAAGAAGGCATTTCCAAGCCACAGGTATTTTCTCTGCTGACATCGGGATAGGGCTGGGAGGTGGGATGGGGCTCTTTTCTCTTGGGCTATGGAGGGAGAGTGTGTGTATCTTCTACAAGAAGGGTGTTTTCCCTTTTCTTCCCTTTCTTTTTGGCTTGGAAAGAAAGTCACACGTGGAGCAAGGAGATGCAGGCTGCCAGAGGTGCCAAAAAGCAACAGCAGACCCTAAAAAGCGCCATAGGAGACAATGCGCCATGGGCAAAGAGTTGCCCACCCACCTCTGTGCTGCTCTTACACAGGAGATGCTCCTTTTGCAGCAACACTCAGAGCAAGTAAATGGTGTGTGTGCAGCATCACCGCGCCACCGTTTCCCCCACCATGGTCTGGATGATCCAGCAGATAACAGCAGCTGCTCAGGAGCAAGAACGCAGCCAAATGTTGCTGCTAACAAGCATTTACTGAAGCTGGTTTCTTTCTGTGATTCCCAAGTGTCTGATTGGTGCACAGCTCCTCTGAGCAGTTTCCAGATTTTTCACCTTCTTCTTGCAAATATCCTTCTTTTTGGTTTTTTTTTTTTTTTTTTTTTTTTTTTTTTTGTTTAAATGGCATTATAAGCAAACCAGAATATGAGCATAAACCAGGGTTACAAACCAGAAGATGTAAAAAGAATTAGAATTGTTTAAATAGCTAAAAAGCGATCCACTTAAGTTTGCTTTTGTATTTGTTTTCTGCTCAGGAACACACTGTTTACGTGCTGTGGTCCTGCAGGCTGTGAGCACAGATGAGATGCTCAGCCACTGACTGTTTGCCCTGGGAGGAGGATTGGTATTTCCATCTTCTCAAGCCACATTTGTGGAGTGGTCCAGATCCCATCCTGAGCACTTGATGCTGCAGAGTGCTTCTTGAGAGCATGAGGGAAGGAAAATAAGTAGTTGCAAAGCCTGGGATGCTTTGCTGGGATTGCAGCAGGGTGTATGACCCATTAGCCCAAATCTCCAGGCTTGGGAGGATGGACTTGGACCCTTATTTGCCATTGCACTCCCAGTGAAAACAGACTGGGAAGAAGTCAAGGCAATGAGCTAGGAATGGCCCCTGGGCTGAGCCAGCATCCCATCCTCCTGGAAAGGTTTTGCCAGGGGGTGCCTCATCAGCTGAGCAGAGAGGAAGGAGCTGCAGAGATGGAAACATCCCTCCCCATGGTTAAGCTTATCTCACTGTACCTATGGGGAAGGAAAGTGGTTTAGTCCAAGCTAGTTCTTCCAAACCACAGTGGTAGGTAGGAGATGACAAGTGCCATGGAAGGTGATTCATCCCACCCTTGGGAGGTCCAGTGTAGGTGGGGGTGAATCACCCTCCAGCACTACCTGAGCCAGGACGGCTTCAGAGGAAATCACGTTGCGGGTTAGGAAACCCAGAACTGAAGTGTCAACACGCAGGTGTCTCAACGTGCACAGGGTGTCTGTTACTTCACTTCTGAACGGCTGAACAACGTGGGATGGGTCCCACCGTTCCTACCTGGAACCTATTTTCCAAGGTTTCGCACCACTTGCAAAAATAACAAGGAGCAGCAATACGAATTACAAGGCTCACATTTGTCAGCTGTGCTCACAGAGTCGTGGAATCAGAGAACGGTTTGGGTTGGAATGGACCTTTAAGGGGCATCCAGTTCCAACCCCTGCCCCGGGCAGGGACACCTTCCACTAGAGCAGGTTGCTCCAAGCCCCGGTGTCCAACCTGGCCTTGAACACTGCCAGGGATGGGGCAGCCACAGCTTCTCTGGGCACCCTGTGCCAGTGCCTCAGCACCCTCCCAGGGAAGAGCTTCTGCCTCAGAGCTCATCTCAGTCTCCCCTCTGGCAGGTTCAAACCATTCCCCTTGTCCTGTCCCTCCATCCCTTGTCCCAAGCCCCTCTCCAGGTTTCCTGGAGCCCCTTTAGGCCCTGGAGCTGCTCTAAGGTGTCCCCTTGAGGAGCCTTCTCTTCTCCAGCTGCCCCAGCCCAGCTCTCTCAGCCTGGCTCCAGAGCAGAGCTGCTCCAGCCCTCGCAGCAGCTCCGGGGCCTCCTCTGGCCTCGCTCCAGCAGCTCCACGTCCCTCTTGTGCTGTTCCCCAGAGCTGGACCAGGGCTGCAGGGGGGGTCTCCCCAGAGCACAGCAGAGGGGCAGGATCCCCTCCCTGAGCTGCTGCTGGTGCTGCTGCTGATGCAGCCCAGTGCTCATCAGTACCTTCTGCAGCTGGCCCTATGAGCCATGGTGAGAAGAACAAGAAGCCATGGCATCGTCAGCTGGGAAAGCGCCCCACATGCTTCCAGTCCCAGGTTTGATGCTCATCATGCCCATCCTGGCTGGGGAAGGGGAGCAGAATCTTGGGAAGGCACCTCCCAACTTAGCTGGGCTCTCACATGGATACCTGTGGCCTGGAGTCACCACACAACATGAACAATGGGAAGAATTAGGGTTTTCTCTAGTTCTCCCTCTCCACCCAAAACATGATGACTGCCAGCACCCGGCTCCATCCATCCCTACCCAACCCAGCACAACACGGGAAAATCAACCTTAACTCAGTCATCACAATGCTAACGGCCCTGTGAGTTGGAGCCCTTACCAGCTGGATGCTTAATTAATGTGTTATTATTTTGGCTTTCCAAAAAGTGCCTTTGGAAAGCATCAGATTTATGAGTCCAGGGAACATCCAATGACCTGAGGCCATAGGGATGGCCATGCTGACCCGAGGAGGGAGGCAGCTCAGTATCTGCAGTGGCTCAGTGTTCTCAGCATGGCCACAGGCAAGAGAACCAAATCCTGCTTATAATTTAAGATCATCAGTTAATGCAGTTTAATAAATACATGAAAGGATCTGGTATCTTTTTTCCCATCCACTTTCTAGTGTCAATCCAAGTTAAGGGTGATTGTCCCGTGAATAAGTAAGGCAAATCTGTTTGTGTGTGTGTTCCTCTCTCCTTTTTTTGTTTTGATTTTTTCCCCTATTGTTTTGTACATAAAGCAATCACATAAAAATAGTTATAAATAGAAAAATTGCAAAGGCTTTTCCCCGCTAGACAAATAGGAAGGAAAAAACAAACAAAAAAACCAACCCAACCAACCCAACAAACAAATCAAGACAGAAAAAACACCTTGCTTCAAGTCCTCGTAGATTATACAGTACTCAGCATCTTTGGATACTTTACAATGACTCCAAATCGTAGACAAAAAAACACCTGAAGTAACCGTCCATTTGCAAAACATCGCTCGTGTAAGAAGTTGGTGCGGATTAAAACAAAATAAAAGGTTTGATGCAGTTTTAAGAAGTTTTCTTCTTTTTTCTTTTGTGTTTTTAAACTCTCTCCATTGAGTTGTTGCACATGGAGTCTCTGCAGATTTCTGCTTGGAGGAGGAAGCAAGCATTGGGCAGTTCCTTGGGATCGTTCCTGCTAACGATGGTCTCAGAGCAGAAGTCCTTCATACCCTCATGGTGGGCTGTGGATCCCCTGTGTCCCCTCCCACTCTCTGGTGGGGACACCATCATCCAGCCACCGCGTCAGAGCGACACCATTGATGGGCAGGCCAAGAAGTTAACGAACCCGTGGCCCTTTCATCCCCTTTGATTCTGCTGATGTTGAAAGGTAACATTAAAAAGAGAAAGAAAAATCCCTAACTCGTAACATTTACATTATCAGGTGCTGGCTCCATGTAAAACCAGCTTCCTGGGGCTCCCACCTCAAGCTGTCTCAGCCAGTGGTGAAACTGGGGTCCCACCACATCTAAGAGGAGCAGTTGGAGGCAGATGGCCGTCAAAAGCCTTTATGCTCGAAAGCAGCTCCTGGTTTTAAGAGCTGCAGGAGGCTGATGAGGCGATTCCAGCCACATTTCCAGCCTCAAAAGAAATATCAGGTAGGGGTGGCCAAGCGAGGGTCTGCAGGGATGCTGCAGAGGACCCCGGACCTATTGGCCACCATGGGCGAGCTTCAGCTTGGAGCACCCCATCGTATGTTACCGCCTCACGTTTTGAACCAACAAATGCTGAAGAAACAGTACTTCTCCTTCTTGCAAGTAGACAATCTCATCTCCAAGACACCTTTAGTGGAACCCTTTTCCACAAAGATCCCTTGAGACAAACAGCAGGGATATTTGCACATCCAATTTTTTCCCATCGACATTGCAGATTCGGGGACACTCCAGTGTTTTGTAAATTTCGTCATCAAAATACGTATAGGAATTAGGGGGAATTAAGGACAAAACCCTATACATTTCAGAACGGTCAGCGGCGGTGAATTCTGACTCTTTGGTTTGAAATGACGTTTTCATTTCAAAATTCCCCCATGGTTTATTTTCGCAAAGCAAGGTTTTAATAAAAGCTCAGAATCAAAAAATTTCTGATCCTTCCGAAAGTTTTCCTTCACCTTTTCAAGCAACTGCAGTTAAAGTACTCAAAATAGGCTTTGGTTCTCCTTCCGAAGTTTTGAAATGGACAAAGAACCAAAATAAGTAAAAATCCCCTTTTCCACCCAGCTTTGCTTCTGGGTGATTTTCTATCTTTTTTTGGAAAAAAAAAAAAATTTTTAGGGTTTTTTTTTGTTTTTATTTTTTTTTTTAATGTTTTTAGGGTCCCACCTCAGGGCTTTCCCACCAGCCCTGCAAATCTGATATACCACTGAGAAAGCCAATGGCCAGGATTCTTCCCCTCCCAACATGGTTGCTTGACCCTTCCCTTTATCCCTTGTAGAATGAATATTGTTGCCAGACACAGGAATTAATCAAAAAAAAAAGGAAAAAAAAAAGAAAAAACCAAAAAAAAAGAAAGAAAAGTCTTTTTGACCAAAAGGGCCAAGGAATGTAACATATCAAAACCAAGTCTGGACGGCTTGTCAGTGTACAGTGGGTCCCACAGGTGGAAAATGGGGAGCACCTCCCCCCAGAAGAGCCATCTCATGGTGATGGCCATGCCCTGGACTAAGGCAAGTGACGTTTTTGGGAGCATTGAAGAGAGCAGCAGTCCTGGCCTGGCCTTCCCAGATGGAGCTGTGAGCGGTGGGTGGATGGATGGGGGCTGTAAGTGCCCCACAGCCCCCAAGCCAAGTGCATCACAGAGTCTGAAGTGCCGGGGCCGTGGGGCATAGGACCCATCTACCCACCCACTCGCCCCGGGGATGGCCCCATGCCCCAAGCCCCATGGCAAGCCATGGTAGCGAGGGGACACAGAGCTTCTTGGGAGCCAGACGATGCAAAAGGGCAGGCAGGAACACTGAGAGAGCTGGTCATCCTGTTGGGAAGGGAAACGGACCTATGGTGGGACCAGACGCAGGTTTATTTGCTTGCCTCTGAGATGGGAGCCACATGGCCGAGCCCTGCCAAGCCGTTGAAACCCGTGCTCCATGGATCAGGGAGGGGGAAGAAGGGTTGGGCAGCGAGGTTTTCATTATGGCCTAGGGCAAAGGCGAAGATGCTCGCGTTCCTCTCCATGTCCAGCTGCGCTCGCCTGAAGAGCTTCATCTGGGTTTCTTCAAACTGGCTCTCCAGCTCCTGCAGGCTGAAAGGGGACTTGGCCCCGCTCAGAAAGTGCTTGGGGCTGGGGCCGGGAAGGCACATGGCCGTGCTGCCGAGGTGGCCACTCATCTCCTCCAGAAAAGGGAAGTAGACCCGGCTCAGAAAGTGCTTGGGCCTGGGGCCGGGAAGGCACATGGCCGTGCTGCCGAGGTGGCCACTCATCTCCTCCAATGTTGGCGGCATCACAAAGCTCTTCTCCACCGGTGGGCCACCAGGAGCAAAGAGCAAGCCGGCTGCCCTCCATGCTGCGGGCTTGCGTCCTCTGCGGGGCCGGGCGATGCGGCAGCTCTGGCGCTTGATGTGGCGATGGAGGTGGTCGGAACGGGTGAAGCTCTTGTAGCAGAACTCGCACTGGTAGGGCCGGATGCCAGTATGGATGCGCATGTGGTTCTTCAGGTCATAGTTGTGCACAAACTTGGCGTTGCAGTGGATGCACAGGTATGGCCGCTCCCCAGTGTGCTTCCGCATGTGGATCTTGAGCTTGTCCTGCCTGCAAGAGAGAAGATGCTTGGTAAGGGATGCAGTTGGCATTGCTTCCTAGATCAGGAGAGGGAAAGGCACTCTCTGGGTGGGGAGCTCATCCCAGCGCTATCCCCGGTGTATGGATGCTCTTGGAAGCTGGTGTTTGCATCCATCTCCTCCTTCCCAGGGCGATCGCACAAACTGAGCTCTCCATGTCAGGAGTGTGCAGCCCATCCCAGAGAGTTCAAAACAGCCTAAACCGGAGGGAAAAACCTTCTGGAACAAACCCCAAAACCATATGGGAATATCTAAATAAGTACAGCTATATTCCTGCCTGAAAATAAGGAAATTAGTTGAGTTTCGAGAGCCTGGCAATGTGGAGGAACACTGCTCAAACGAACTCCCGCTTGGAGCCGATTTTCCTTTCCTTTTATCCTTGCGCTGACCACTGGGTGTCTCCAGAGCTCCGGTTTGCAGCGGGAGCGTGGCACAGGGTGAGGCAGCAGAGGTGCAGGCAGCGACTGGCACCGCCGTCCTCCCCTGCCACGCTCGCCAAGGTCAGCGCACATCCACCCTCACACACGTTTTGGGAAAGGTTCTTAAATACAACCATAACACCCACCCCAAAGGCACTTATTTACAAATATAGCGGGTTTCTTTTTAAGGGGAACATCTAAAACCAAGAATATTTTCCTAAGCTGGCAGTCCAATCAATGGGGTTTTTTTTCCCAATGAATGTTTCCTTCTGCAGTCTACAAAAATCTCAGCTAAGGCTTATTACTATAAAAAGTGAAGCTGACTGTAGCTGAACCAAGCCGAATGTGCTGCCCAGGCTGCACCAGTGGAGTTCTAGTAAGTAAACAGCATTCATACTGTGTTCCAAAATGCTTTTAGTACAGTCCCTCCAAGGCGTTAGTAATGCAGCTAAGAATATGTAGAATATATGGAGTCATGTCATTATTATATATAAAATATGTGAGCATGCAAAAGAAAAGCAAAACCCAACCCCAAAAATCTATTTATGCTGGCAGGTCAAGCCCTCAGAACTTGCAAGGTGCCTCTGCACTTATTTCTGCCACCCTGCCTTTGTGTATCTTGATATAGTTTTTGGTGATGAGACCAGCAGCACTCCAGTGCTGTGAGGAGTGCAGCCTTGGGACGGGCATCCCTGCACCCTAGTCCCTTGGGATCAAGGATGCAGACAAGTATCCCTACTGGAAGAGTCACTTCTTCATCAGATGGTACTTTATTGATTTTGGGAAGCCAGTCCCAGCCTGGGCCCACATCTGCAGCAGCAGCACAGGCAGTGGAGATGCTCCCTGCCTGTACAGAGGTTGTAACGAGCTCACATGAGCTTTACAACTCATGCAGATTTTTAGGGAGACAGAAGAAAAGCATCTCTTGGTCTCCACATGCCAAGCCCAGGGCCAGATCCCAACTTCCCACTCTGAAATATTCAAAGATGCTGTTATCCCAAAAATTTAACAAGGCTACATTTCCCCTGAATGGGCTGGAATCAGTTCTCAGCAGCACATGAAGCTGCATGGAAAATTTCATCCCAAATGGATAATGTGCAGCGAAGTCGTAAGCAGATGAACGCAGGGGCTTGCAATGCGAAATGTTGTGAAATGTTAATGAAAAGCAGAGCTACCAGCCCCACCTATAATATAATTTAAACCTATATATGTAATGTTTAACCTAGCAGGATCACTTTTCCTAATAAACAAGCAGCGCGCCAGGATTACTGTATAATGTAAATACAGGCAAAGCTTTTTTTTTCAGGCTATTACCCATCTCCGGCAGCAGATGGGGAGAAAGAAACTCAATCCTCCCTGCCCTGACTGCACCTCCGTGGGATGGAAGAGAGGTTTTATGGCTCTACCTGGAGAAGCTCAGAGGTTGGGGGTGTGTGAGATGCTCCGGCTGCAGTGAAGCACCCGGGGGAGGATGCAGCACAGGGAACACAGGCTTTGCGACATGGGAGAAAGGGATCCGTGCTCCGTGTGTGTGAATAACCTTAATGCAATTGCATTAGGAGAGCGATTAGGGCTCTGCGAGCTGTCACAACACAAATAATAGGAACAAATAATGTTAACCTTTCTGTCTGGAACAGTTTCTCCTTGAGCACTCCGGGGCTGTCTTGGAAAAACTGAAATATTTGCAGTTTTCTCCAGCATTTTAGCAGGGGAAACCAGCAGAGTAGAAGCTGAGCAGCCTTTGTTTAAGGAAAAAATTAATGATCTATTAAATGAAGTCCTGCTTCCTGCGATCAGATGTCCCTGGGAGGCGGGAGTGCCAGATCCAGGTGCATGTGGGGTCCTTGCCATGGGATGTGGGAGCCCCACTGACATGAAGGGAAGGGATCTGATGGGGGAAGACTGTGGGACTCAGCACCCAGGGAAATGTATTTTCTCTGTTTGCTAATTTGCTTCTCCACAGTTCCCTGAGCGCAGAAATAATGCAAAGGACTGATCCGGTCAGAAACCCCTTTTGGGAACCTTGGCTTCCCCGCACCCTCATTCCCATGGGATCCCGCAGGCAACCGTGTGGGCACGCATGTCCCTGGCGAAGGCACTGCTCAGTAGCGTGGGTGCCAGTCCGATGCTTTCGGGAAGCATCAGATTCCCCTCAAAGAGCAAAGCACGTAATGCGAGTGGCGGCGCTCAGGAAATCCCGGCACAAATCTCTTCCTGCATCTCAATCACTCCACTTTGCTTAAATACACTTTTCCCTACTGGAGAGCTCTCACATTAGAGTAATGCTGCAAACGGCTAAAAAAACCCCAACCAACCAACCAAAGCCGACCAGCTGCGTGTTATCCAAAATGCATTGAAAATAAACCGGTGTTTTGAGATTTCCACTTTGCTCAGGGTGTTAAAGAAACAAAACCGCTCCAGCCTCCAGCTCTGTGCGGAGTGACCCAGATGAACAGCTTTGGTTTTGTGAATGAATTTGGGAGAACATCACCCACACCACTGAGTTAATCCCTGTCTTCTCTGGGGTTATCTTCCCGGGTTAAAGTCCTCCTGCCCCTGTGCTTTGTGTTTAGAAGCTGTTAAGTGTATGAGAGGGTGTCTGGTTTAGCCCTGTGTTTGTAATGGGCTGTGCTAGACCATCTCTGTGTGGAGCTTTTAACCTCTGAGATGCTAATTTAACCTGTCTGGATTAGGGGTCAGGATACCTGAATTCCCACCTGAACCCTCCTACTAACCTCAGCAGTGACTATGAGTCAATCCCAACATTGCTCCGTGCCTCAGTTTCCCCAAACGAGGCCAATGATGCTGCCCTTCCTTGTAAAGGACTTCAAGAGCCCTCTGGGAGGGCTCAGATTTATTATCCCCACTACAGAGAAGGTGGTGATGATGGGTCAAACCAAGCTATTTGGCCAGCAGTTAGCACCCACAGCATCACACCCAGGACAGCGATGGGGACTGCAGGATGGGGCTGTCCAGGTCATCCCTCCAGCCCGGGATACAGCCACTCTCACTGGGCTGAACCCATCCCGCTCCTCCCAGCAGAGCCCACCCATCTGGAGGTGACAACCCAGCGCTAACCTCGGGATGAAGCAGGATGCGGATCCGAATTCCTACAGGCAGGAATTAGCACCCAGCAGCGGCCTTTCCCCTGCACATAGCAGGGGGAGCCGGCTCACGTCGCATGCACCCGCCTGAGGGATGATGCTCCCCGCATTATAATACAGTGTCTGCTGCGTTGATGGAGAGGAGCATGCAAATTTATTTTCAGGTCAAATCCTCATCATCTGCATAACTTCCACTCGAATATTATCACAGGGATGGAGAAGAAAAGGCAGGCTGAATGTGGGAGCACCCCAGGTGTCCGGCCATTGTCAGGAGCTCGCTTTTGCCTACTGTGCATATTATTTTCCTCTGGTTTGCTCACCCCAGCTTAATAGGGCTCTCTCTCTCACACGCAGCCAGGAGCTGAAATACCATGGTCTTGTCAGAAAGCTTTATTATTATGGTAAAGATTGTACTCATTAGATATTAATTATACCCAGCAAGAGCAGGTCCAGGAATCTATTTGTCTCTGCTCACCGATTAAATTTGCCCAGCTTTTCAGAGAAGGGTTGCAAGCAGTAGCATTAGATTTGTGTAGCCTGCTCTGATTTATTACCATCGAGGGGTTTGCTGGGGTGAAGAGAAGTGCAAAGGCTGGGATTTGGAAGCAGGGGTGGACCTGACTGGTCATACCTGCCTTGGAGCAGCCCATGCTGGGGCTGGTCTCACCTAACCTATGTACCTAAAAGTTAGCTGCCCCAGCTAAGCCCTGTCTTTGGGGTCAGGGATGGCCCCTTCACTCATTCCCTTCCCTCATCTTCCTCTCTGAGCGTGCTGATCTCTTCCCACTGACCATGGAGGGAGTCGAGGCGCCAGGCTGCTGGGTGGCCAGTGTTCAGGGCGATGAATCATAGAATCACTGCAGTTGGAAAATACCCTGAAGATCATCAAATACAACCGTGAAGCCAGCACTGCCAAGTCCACCACTAAACCATGTCCCCAAGTGCCACATCCACAAGTCTTTTAAACACCTCCAGGGATGGTGACTCCACCACTGCCCTGGGCAGCCTGTTCCAGCACTTGACAATCCTTTCCATGAAGACATTTTTCCTAATACCCAGCCTCAACCTCGCCTGGTGCAGCTTGAGGCTGTTTCCTCTTGTCCTACTGCTTGTTACCTGAGAGAAGAGACTGACCCCACCTCACTGCTAACATATAATAATTAGGACCCAGCCTCAGAAAGGCCAGACACCGCCATGTCTAAACACGTGGAACTGGGTCGTGGTCTGCACAGATGCCAAAATGTGCAAACTCAAACTAATTACATCCCACAGCTAGATGGCTCTCCCAGCTCAACGCATCTCCCAGCACATCAGAGACGAAGCCTCCTTGGCTGTTTGACCATCTGTTTTCCAGCTCTTTCTGGTTCAACTGTGGTGAACTATGGTGGGGTTGAAAATACCCTGTTGCTTATTTAAGCTTTTGCCCAGTGAGGGGATGGATCCAGTAAGTCGTGAATGTGATCCACAACCCACCAAAATCAGTAGGTTCATTTATTTCCTCTACCCTGCCTTCCTCCCCTTTTTGTTTTTCAGAAGGGATAGAGACCATGCCCTGCCTTGTTTGCTGCTTTTCATGGGAAAAATAGATGTGTAGCTTAGGAATCACCCACGGGTCATGATGTGGCCCCTCCAACCACCACCACCACCCTCCCCACGTATGGCTGTGCACAACAGAGGTACCAAACACATACCTGGTAAAGCGGACTTCACAGATATTGCACATATACGGCTTCTCTCCCGTGTGGGTCCTCATATGCCTGGGCAGCTTGCCAGCTCCCATGATGACTTTGTTACAGATGGGGCATTGCTGGGACGCCTTGGGCTTTATCTTCCTCTCTTCCTCCAGGGGCCATGGTGGAAAAACTCCTCCAAACTGGGTAGCGCTTAGGAAATTGAGATAAGCGCTATACTCAGTCTCAGCCTTAATGTGCCCTAAGGGAGCTGCTGGGGTGTTGGTAAATATGTCCTTGAAGAAGTCATTAGGGAAAGGAGGCGGAGGCAGGTCTTCCTTCTCCTCCTCTTCCTTGATCTTCCTCTTTTTGATCACCAGATCTAAGGGGCCGTTGTCTACTTGTGGCTCCTTGAGCTGGGAGAAGGAGTTAAAATCACCGTTCCATAGATGTGGGAAGAAGCTAGGGGCAAAAGGAGAGAGAGCTGGCCTCCTTTCTGGGATGTTCGCCTTAGGGTACAAGTTTTCCCTTAGCAAGGACTCGATGGAGAAGTCTCGTATCACGCCCAAGTGTCCAGAGGAGTTGTTGGCTGGGTAGTGATTTGGACAGTCTTTAGGTGCTTCTGTATATGCTTCTTCGGTAAGATCAGACTTAGAAGGGCTTTGGTGACAGCTTACTTCTTGGACATCGTTTAGGTTCTCCTGATTGACAAAATTTTCCACTTCCTCCTCCTCCTCCTCTTCCTCCTCCTCTTCATCCTCATCTTCATCATCATCTTCGTCGTCTTTGTCATCTTCCTCTTCTGCCTCTCTGTCAGGCTCCATGATTTCAAGGCATACGTTGATAATGCACTGGATCTCCAGCATCTTGGCAGCGCTGAGGATGTGCTTGACATTTGAGGTGGTGATGGTGAGGGTTGAGGTGTAGGCAAACTCGAGGATGGCAGAAAGTGCTTCAGGCTTGACAAAGTCAATCTCGTAAACATAGGGCTGGTCTGTTAAAGTGCCGGTAGTGAAGAGTTTTTTGAAGTACTTGCTGCAGGCAGCAAGGACGGACCGATGGGTCCGGTACTCCTGGTCCTGTACAATGAGGATGACATCGCAGAGGAGACCGTCATGCCGCTGCTCGTTCAAACCACATAAGACTTCGCTGCTGTGGTTTGGGAATGGGATCCCAATAAGATCTTCAATGCCATTGGCCATATTCTCATTTAGTGCCCTAGGACAAAACACAGACAGTGGAGCATTAAGCAGGGGATTCACAGTCAATAATGCTGAAACGACCCTGACTTCTCTTGGTGTCCTCCTCTCCCTTGCCTCACTTATAGCTCAGTAATCACCCTCTGCTTGCACTGCCCCCCTGCATCTCCATGTCACCTTCAACACCTTCCAGGTCCTCTGTGATTTAACCTCTGCTTCCTTCCACATCTCTTCATCTCTTCGTTTGTCTCCATCCTTCTCTTCTCAGTTCCCACCCTATTCACCTTTTCATAACCACCACAAGCTCCCTCTTCTCTTCCATGTCCCTCCCCCAGGAACCTTGTGCAATGACTTCCCTCCCTGTCACATTTCCTCCACATCCTCCCACAGCCAACATCTTTCCAGGCACATGTTGGCTTTGTCCTGCCAGGAACTATGTGGGGAAAAGGCAACACTGTATTGCACCACACTGCCAAGTGCCAGCTCCTACACCGCTTAAACAAGATGAGCCAAGAAGAGCCCCTCTCATCCATGCAATTGTTTTGGGGACTGGTATAACTGGGTGTCCTGAACAGGAGGGACTGCTGGTCATGGCTGTTTGCTGCAGTAGGACAGAGGTCCTTACGGACTAGCAGGTCTCCAGCTCTGTGGCCTCCTGCTACGTCATGCCTGGAAGCTATCCCATGTTACCTTAGCATGTAGGCAGCCCGCATAGGGATGTCTTCCCAAGGTAGCTGGGTGGCAAGAGAGGTGTCACAATGTACCTGACCACTGACAGAAAGACAACCAGGGATGAAGGGCCTGGCCAGAGCAGATTGACTGTCTGCTGTCTTCACCTATGGGCTTGCTCCATCCCTAATCCTGTTTTGACTTGTTAGCATGGTACCAAATGCCCTGTTCATCTGGCAGACACCTTCTCCTGCTACTGCAGATCCAGCTTCAAAGGGAAATTTGGAAGCAAAAAGCCCACGCCCAAAAGGAAAACCTGATTTCCCCCCCCCTTTTTTTTAATCTGTAAGATATTTCCTCTTTCACATGGCTCCAGCAGCCCTTCCACATGAGAAATCCCAGGAAAGGAGACCGACTTCCTCCAGCAGGCGACGAATACATTAATCCCATCACACACAGAATACATCAAACAGCCAGAATAACTTTGAATACACTAACCCTTTGGAAACCCCCAGGACACAGAGCATGTATTCATGCAGACAGTTCACAGCCGAGGGGTTAATCTCCAAGGGAGCCCATGGTAAATGTAAGTAAAACTGCAGCCTCACTCCAGCCCCTTTCACAAGGCTGAGACCATCAGGCAGGTTCCCCATCCCACCCTGCACCACCTCCACATCTCTCCTGGGGTCCATCGCCATGTCCTGGGTGTCCTTCCCCACTCAGTTTCTGATTCCAAACCTCTTTCCCACCAGCTGTAGGGACCTGGTCTACCCCATGGCAAGGGTCTGGCTCCCACCCAACAACCTTCCTCCAGCCCTTGGGGGTGGAAAGAGCCTGGTGCAATGGAGAAATCCTTGGCCAGCAAGCCAGTGACGCTTGGGGGATGCTGGGGAGCCATGGGGGCGATCCGACTGTAGCAAACATTCCCGTGGGAAGAGGAATGCCATCTCCCTTCTCCTCCCTCCGCAGGGTCAATCTCCAGCCGAGACCTTGCAGACATCTCCCCCACACCTAATCAGCACTGCTGTGTGGGAGCCGGCAAGCAAAAGCCTTGGGAAGACAGCACAACATAGATGGATCACACCCCATGGAAAAGTTATGGACCACAGGGAGCAATATGGGGACGGGGCACAAGCTGAGCTAGTGAAGCCTTGCAGGGGGCTGGAGGGCAGCCCCACCATGGGACCCCTCTCCAGCACCTCCCCATGGCCAGAGGTGGTGCAGAGGAACTGGGAATTACACTCCTCCAAGCCCCCCTCCACTCCAGCCACTGGTATTTGTGTCCAAGGAATGATGCTCCACTCCAGCCCCGCATCCCGCCGTGTGCCCATTAGCTCCACACTAATTATGTCTGTTGTCTGAAACAAATTGATTCATTACAGTGTGCTGTGCTTAACCGTGTTAACTAGCTACGCTCCTCCACCAGCCTGACCGGCTCCATATCAAGTCTTCCTTGAAAATCACAGATAAATGGAAGTAAATCCAATGTGCACTCCAAGTGGAGTGTAAGATAATGAATAACCCCTGAGCCAGGGAGGAAAACACAACTTCCTTTTTAGGCCTTTGTATCCTTAATAATAAGCATAAGCAATTAAATTTTTATTGCTGTATTTATCTTCTACTCGTTTATTTTTGTTTGGAAGGAGCATTAGTGTTAAAGGAGCTCTTTGCATGAAGGAACGTGTCTCCCTGTGAATCTATTTTGATCTTTTATTGCCAGATCACCCTAAGTGCAAAAGATCAGAAAAGCAGAATATGAGGATACCCTGCAATTAATCTTACAGAGGTTTTTTTGGGACATTAAACTCCATCCTCCTTGATCATGGATTATTAACTCAGCACCAAGAAAGCAGGAAAAAAATTGAATTAGGAGATCAGGGGCTATACGTGATTATAAAACGAAATGATGTAAAGCTCCATTTGGTGGAAACGGACTCCTCTTCCTTCCCTCCTGCTCCTCTCCAGGTGTGGTTCTGTTAACTGAAGCACTTAGGTAAGCTGATAAGGCCAGGATGCTGGCAAAAGTGAAGGTGATTCCTGTCATTTAAACTGGGGAAGAATCAGCCCGTTCATTTGCATGCATTTGCATTTTTTTAACTCTCGGGGTGGTTTGACAGCTCCAATCTCAGCAAGCCTGAGAAATGACCTTATGGTTCCCATGCCCCCAGGGAGTCTGATGGCCAGAGGCTGGAAGTGTGCTGAGGTTGACGTTTTCCTTCCTCTCCCTCCCTCCTCTCCCTCCTCCTGGGCTCCCCCCTTCCCCTCCCCAAGCCAAGGGTGGGGTCCTCAAGAATAACAGGCATTAAAAATAGCATCCGATGGTGACAAATGCCACCAGTGCATGCACACACACGTGCAGACACTGAGCGGGCGCCACGGGGTTAAACAGAAAAGTCACATTTTATAATAGTTACAGCATTGTTAAAATAAACCGGGGGGGGCGGGGGGAGAGGGGAAGAAGGGTGGAGGGCACCTAAAATAAATGTATTCTGCAGATGATGTCTCGGAGCACTGCATTTATGGGCATGCTTAAAACTCATTCATTACTTTCTTGCCAGGAAAAGCCCCATTTATAAAAGCTTTGTTCCCTTTTTGGGTGAAAATCGTTCCATTTTTAGGATGGATGGTCCCCAGGTACGAGCCAGGGAACACAGTGGTATTATAAACCGCCTGTGATGTACACTCCCTGGGTGACCCAGAGCTCATCCAGAGCACTCTGCTGCTCAAAAACCCTTCTGGTTTTTATTTTTATCTTTTGGTTGCTTTATTCTCACGTCTCCTTTTAACTTCAAGACTCATTCAGTATAATACAGCCTCTGAAAACCAGTAATATAAAACCGAAATATCATAGAGAGGTGAAATGTTCATTTAGCATCGTGATAAGTAAAAAAATACAAGTATACTCAATAGGCTATAGAGATAGTATGTATAGAATATAGATAAACTAATATTGCCTATATTCATTTATATGAATGGAAATGGGGGACTGCCGCATCTTGGAGGAGCCCTGGGGAAGATGTGCCAGCCCTGAGGTGGGACAGAATCCTGTCCCTGGGTCTCACTATTGCTCAAAGCCAGGAGCAGGAGACCTGTGAGGGCTCCTCACCAGCACTTCCCTCTCCCACCTCCTTCCTCATCTCCAGCGACACCACCCTGCAAAGCCCATGGAGGAGATAAGGGCTGCCAGGAAGAGCCCAGGCTTGTGCAATGCATGGCTCCTGGTTCAGGGTTATGGCTGGGACTGGGAGATGTTCCCTTCCCATCCACCTTATCCATGGGAACAACGCTTCGCAATCTGACTCTCAGCTGGGAGACGGCAACATCATTACTACTACATGCAGCACTGATGTTTTTATGTGTATACTTTATACATTTCTGATTTTATACAATCACATATTTTATGTATCTGTATGTACTAATTTGCATATGTTTATATATTTATGACATGATATCTATATATAAATACGTTTATATTTTAAAATATTTCCTATATTTCCTTACTTAGTATTTCTCCATTTCGATATTCATATAGAGATTCCCAGAGCATTTTGTCTTAATATGTGCATTGCTTGGCCTTCTCTTTGCTACAGTTTTCCCCACAGGAAGGTGCTCTGGCTCCTGACTACATTTCTTTTTGGTGTGCCTATATTCACTGTCACCAGGAAGACATGGGGGTGCCCCAGGGTAAGCTGGGGAGCAAGAAGTGGCTGCATCCCCCTCCCATGCCATGCTCATTCTGCATTCAGCACAGCGGAGGAAGGAGCCCGAGGCTCTGGCTGATCTCTGCCTACTACTGGTGTCAAAATGACATTTTTCCAGGCAAAACGATGGTGTCTCCAATTCTTCCCTTCACCCAGCCTATGCACTGAGCAGGGCTCGGGGTGCAAGCCCAGAGGCAAGGCTTGGGGTTGAGCATCCCCTCCCCAGCTGGATCCTGACACCCAGCACAGCATCCCTGCAGGCACAAACTCCCAGGAGGGAATTGAGCTCTATGCCTGAAGCATGAGGCATCAGAAAAGCACCCCAGAGGTGGCTGGACCTGGATTCAGGGTGCTGAGCATCCCTGGCCACCCCAACCTGCTGCCTATGCAGAAGGTCTCAACACTTCTCCCCACCCCTATTTATTTCCATCACCCAACTCTCTCCCTCCCCTGCCCGGGGTGCTCAGCACCCCAAGGTAGAGACGCTTTGGTGCTGTTTTGCTACGTGCTCCTCTTTCCCAATCCCTGCTCCAGGCTGCCGGAGCGGGGTGGGCTGGCTGCTCTCCCTCTGCATCCCACCATGGTGCCATGTGTGTATGGACCTGCCTACCACATCCATCAGCCCGTAAATATCTGTGTGTTTTCTTTTTCCTGAGGTTTATTTGTGCCTCTTCGTAATGAGGCAATTAAGATGTGCATGTGAGATTACCCTAATCTGTCAAAATATTACAGCTCCTTTCTAGGGGATACGCTGACCAGTGATTGATAGCTCCAACTCCGTAGCCACGCTGTTATTTTGGGGGGAAGAGGGGGAATCGTTGTTAATTTGGGGGAATAGCTCCATCACCTTATCTGCCAATTGCTCCATGACCTTAAGCAAGTTCCTTGTGACCTTGAGCAAGTCCCTTGTGAAAGTGTCCCTGAGCAAAGCCACCCACATTGACACCCTACCTGGGGACAACGCCACTGCCTTGGCCAAGTGCTTGGCTCCAATTTGGAAGACTCCAAGAAGGAGCTGGGATCCCCAAAAGCCTATTTGAAAGGAAGGCAGAGAGGTGGGTTATTATCTTCCCTTTTATAAAGAAAACCCTCAACAAACCAAACAAAAGGAATGTGTAAAACCCAAAAAGGCAAATATTTCCTTAAGCACACCTCCCCTCTGAACATCTTGTCTCCAGAGGAACGTGTTATTAAGCCACCCACCCCAGAACCCAGCGTTCCTCCCCTCCGGCGGGAAGGTGGGGCAGAGTGTGCTCCTCGCCTTTCAATCACTTCCCCACGAGATGCCTGAAATGATGAAGAAAACGTGGCGACACCAACCGCTGCCTCCCTCGCATGGAAATCATCCCGTTTTTGAAGCAGAGGAGCCACTTCCCAGACCCAAAGATGATGCTGTGGGAGGGAACTGGCTCGCTAGCAGTAGCATGAGGGTTTTATTGCTGGGATGGGCACCCCAGCATCCAATAACTGAGGCCAGCCTTCCCCGTGGGACCAGTCATGCTTGGGGAGTACAGGGTTGAGCCGGGAAAGTTGGGGGTGTTTAAGAGGTACATGGTGATCTCATCCACCCAAAACTGAGGATCCCTCCTCAAAAAAAAAAAAAAAAAAAAAAGAAAATCATGGATTTTGCTGAGATTTGGACAAAGACGAAAAGGGCAGAAATTTCCAAATGGATTCTTTGGCAAGGAAGGATGCAAAGAGGGTCACATTTGCCATGGAAGATGTTTGCTTGCAGCAAGAACGGGCAGGAAGTGCTGTGGGTGGCTGCAGAGGTGGTATCACCTCACTTGAGTCCTGGCAAGGGAGCAGCTCCATAAACAGAGCAGGTTAGTAAAAGTTAAGGGGATGCTCTGTGGGATGGTGGTGCAAAGTTGGACAGGGCTTGGAGCAACCTGCTCTAGTGGAAGGTGTCCCTGCCTGTGACAGGGGTTGGAACTGGATGAGCTTTAAGCTCCCTTCCAACCCAAACCATTCTGTGATGCCATCGAGGGCTGCCTATAGTGGCCAACCAGAGCCCCAGTGACACTCATACAGATGGAGACCTCTCACAGATGCTGGGAGGAGAGGGATGGCCAAGAAGCCCTGGGGGGACAGCCCAACCCCTTTTGGCCAGCTTCCACAGAGCTGAGGATGTATGAGACAGCTCCCACCTGAAGGAAGAGCTGAGAAGTTGAAAATGGTTTGATCACATAATTAAAGTGGTTACACTTCAGGGATTGAGATCACATTGGTGACCTTTACCCTGGTATTTCTCCAATACCCACTGGACTTCTCAAAATTAATACTGATCTCCAAACAAAATCCTTGGGCATACAAGGATTCATCCTTATCAACATCTGTCTGGCAAGTTAAGCCCATGTGAACCATATATATTTACACATCCTATATGAAACTGACTTTACTGGGCTGAAACTGTTTCATTTCCTATAAGCAGATCTTCAGAAAGCCATCTTCATCTGAGGCCCCTGGTTCAAGAGCCACCTCCAGACTGTCCAACAATCCCACATTCCACCCCTTCTGCATTTTAGTGACAGCCACTATTCCCAGTTTCCAAAATTCACACAGAAGTTCAGCCAGCCAATCATACCTAGGGGACACCAATCCTGGAGATCTGTTGTATTTCTCTTGGGAAGTGCCATGAGGACTATCTGCTTAACAAGATAAATAGTGATTTCAGATGCCACTCATTCACTCGCTGAGGTGTGAAAGCACAAAAGCATCTCCTGTGCCTTTTGTGAACCCATCCTCAGGAATTTTTAAAAGTTAGTTATATGTTGCAGCAAATATTATGCATCTTACAACAAACCTATCCCTGCAGGTTAGCTCCAGCTACCAAGAGCCTACACAGGGCACCTTGTACTTTAACAACTTTGGTTTTGTACAGATACAATCTGGTGAAATTGAAATTATTAATCAAATCTCCCCCAGTGAGCTGATTGGTCTGGTGCTACTGGTTGCAATGGGAATTTGCTGCTGCTCCATGACCACCAGCACCAACCCCAGGCCAGGAGGTATTTAAGTTGAGGCTGTATTTCTTTGCCTCAGCTCCTCTGTGGGCTTGTTGCTCGTGCGCCCTTGATCAGCACACGATGATGAACACGTTGAGCTCCTCTCCTCTCTCCTTTGTCGCTCATCATGGCAAGCCCCAGGTACCCAGAAAGCCCCAGCATCCCCTTATATCTACCCCAAGGTCTCCCACCCTGGCCTGACCTGGACTTAGTTTTATTGCAAGCTCCCAGTCTGTGGTATGAAGTTGGGTGATCAACTCCCAGCCTCTGGGCGAGCTTGTAGGGACCTGTCACCCAGCAGCTCTGTGCGCTGTGGGATGAGTGCTTGGAAGATGCCATTGCACCTGGGACCAAGCCCCATGACTCTCCTATTTCCCTAAAACGAGTTCTTGGACCCCAGGTAAACACAACCAGGAGCTCTGGCAGGGTAAGGGTAGCGTTCATTGCATCCTATAATTGAAGGGCCATGTTTTCACTTTGGTTTCTTCTTTCTGGCTTCTTTAAATTATCCAGCACACTTCACAATTTCAGAGTTTATATAAATCTCCAAAATCAGGAGCTCTGGGTCATTTCTGGGTGGCAGCTTGATTAAGTCTGCATGCAGCATGACAAGTCCCATCTGATGTGCTGAGCAGGTTTTGGCAAGGGGGGATCCCAGTGATAAATGGTCAAATAAACATAAACAATTAGTGGAGCTACATCGAAGGCACAGCCTGGCTCCAGATGGTGTTTTGAGTGCTCCATCTATGCACAAAGCAGGGGCAAATTAATTAAACACAGCATCTAAGCAGGTAGCATGGAGGGGACTTTACAGGGTAGTCACATCTGACCATAGTGTTTCCTTATAGCCTCGTCCCCCCTCCTATGCAAGCAGTTCCTTGTAGGTCTGGAGGTCAAGGGTGCTCCAGGCATCAGGTCCCTTCTGCTCCTCTCTGTTGAGGTTTTGGGAGATGCTGCAAAGCTGGAGATGCATAACAGTTAGTTATGGGGCTTTTTGCTTGGAAACCCTCAGTGGTTCCTCTCTATATTCCTTGATGCTCTCTTGGCCATGCTCCAGCATTTCAGGACTTTCAAATGCGATGTCACCAGTACAGAAGGCTACCCTGGCTGAGTATCTCCCTTCCCTGTCTATATGGACATGCATGCATGCACATTATACGTTTGTGTTTGTGTGTGCATAGAAACCCTGTGGGAGGGGGAAGATGTCAAGTAAAACAGAAGTTTCCAATTATCCTGTGCAACCACCCCACTCTCATGGAAACTCGCTCACACTGTGTTCTGTAAACAAAACAAAATATTAAAACAACCAAAAAGGGGGTGGTGGGGGGGAGCAGGAAAAGAGCAGGAGGAAAATACCAGAGATTCACCCATGCTGGAGCTGGCCTGGCTGAACATCAGGTAGCTGGTTTCTCCAGCATCTCTGGCATGAGATAGATGAGGGTCCATGAGGTATGTGATGCTGCCCAGAGAAGCTGTGGCTGCCCCATCCCTGGCAGTGTTCAAGGCCAGGTTGGACACAGGGGCTTGGAGCAACCTGCTCTAGTGGAAGGTTTCCCTGCCTGTGGCAGGGGTTGGAGCTGGAGGAGCTGTAAGGTCCCTTCCAACCCAAACCAGTCTGGGATTCTATGATTGTTGGTGGCATTTCTGCGCATGTCTTTGCAGCCGCCCTCCTCCAACACCTTCCCCCTTGTGCAAGCTGCCCAGCCCCTGCTATATAGGAGGCTATATAGGAGATATATATATATATTTCTATATATAGGATACATCCCTGTGGGTGCACAACCTTACAG
>NW_009910512.1:24840-25056 GCF_000696875.1 Nestor notabilis
CCATTTCCTCCCATTCTGAACCTCCTGGGAGAGCAGGCAGGCCCCTCTCGCTCTGCTCTTCTTCGGAGCCAGAAAAAGGAAAAGGAATTAAAAAAAGGCTGCTATTGAATGGGAGCACACACTGGGTGGGTTTGCTTCCTGACAAGAAAAAAAGCCACGGCGGAAAAATGTGCCCAGCTTAACCATGGAAAACTGGTTTGGCTGGCGTCCCTCTGG
>NW_009910512.1:25107-25443 GCF_000696875.1 Nestor notabilis
AGTGAAAACACAGCTTCGAAATAAAACACGCTTTTGGGAGCTCCAAAAAAGCAACGGAGGGGGATCCAGCTCTCCCTCCCGCTCCTCATCTCTCCCTTTGCCTCCAGAGAGAAAGCCACCGAAAGGAAGGCTTTGGGAGTTAAAATAAAAGGGTCATAGCGCTAGCACGTTAAATCAGAAGCAGATGTGTGCCTGCTCGCCAGCCTGAGTCACCACGGGAGGGTGGGGAAGGGGGGGTTATCGCTATTTTGGTGCTGGGTGTGGGGTACAGAAAACAATGCGAGGAGAAGGCGGTGCAGTGTTTGAGCAGGCTTAATATCGGCTTTGTGGGAGGGG
>NW_009910512.1:25488-42280 GCF_000696875.1 Nestor notabilis
CCAGGCAGGGCTGCTCCTTCCCGACCCTGCTGCATTGCTGGGCATCCCCGGTCGTGCACATCCCCTTTAGAGGGAGTTTCTTGCTGTTCCCCACAGCATCTCCCATCATCATCCCTCCAGGACCCCCCATCCCCATAGACTCATAGAATCACAGAATGGTTTGGGTTGGAAAGGACTTTAAGATCATACAGCTCTGACCCCCAGCCATGGGCAGGGACACCTCACACTAGAGCATTGCTGGGCATCCCCGGTCGTGCACATCCCCTTTAGAGGGAGTTTCTTGCTGTTCCCCACAGCATCTCCCATCATCATCCCTCCAGGACCCCCCATCCCCATAGACTCATAGAATCACAGAATGGTTTGGGTTGGAAAGGACTTTAAGATCATACAGCTCTGACCCCCAGCCATGGGCAGGGACACCTCACACTAGACCGTGGCACCCAAGGCTCTGCCCAGCCATGGCTGGGGCATTTACCACCCACTGCCAGACCCAAGGCATCTCCAGCCCCACACGAGGGCAGTGGCAGTTGCCTCATCCTGCCTGTCACAAGGGTAACCTCAGGAGCCAGCAGATCTCTCAAACCCAGCTTGCTCTGGGCCAAGCCCCATAAAGCAAGCTCAGCCTCACCTCTCACCATGCTCTCCGCTCCTGGCACCATGTTGGCATTCACTGGGCTTGTGCTCCCATGGGTATTAACAAGAGCAGTACCTCAAACTGGTTTATCTTACTTCAGCATAACCCAAAATATTATTTTCCCGCTTCGCTCTCGTGACAGCCTTTGCAGCCTCATTCATTTTAATTGCCATTTAAGTCCTGGAGCTCTAAGCACACGAGCTCCCCTGCCACGGCTGGGATAGAATAGCTCCCACGTGGGCATAAAGTGGCTTTTGGAGAGATGTGTCCACGGAAGGTGCCTCTGCAGAGCATCTCCTGTGACAGTAATCCGGCCTGCAAAGACACAGCCCCTCCAGCACCACCACCCCATCATCTGTATTATGGGCAGAAGTCTAGCCCTAGGCTTGGACCTTGCTGCTGCAGTTACCCTCGACCTAGGATGATTCAAGTCCCTTCTTTCAGGGAGGGGACCCAGTCCACCCAGATTTCACCCAGATTTCACCCATACGGGTGTCTCCTCAGAGCCACTTACAGCCTCAGTTATATTGTAGAGGGCATTAGGCAGAATGGGTGAATATTGCATCTCCCCATCCTTTCCTGACCCGAGGAGCAGCATCATGGATGCTCCATCCCTGGAAACATTCAAGGTCAGGGTGGATGCTTTGAGCAATCTGGTCTAGTTGAAGATGTCTGTGCTCATTACAGGGTGTTGGACAGATGACCTTTAAAGGTCCCTTCCATCCCAAACCATTCTGTGATTCTGTGACTCTATGATAATAATTCTTCTACAAACCACCACTTTTCTGAACCGTATATCCTGACTGCACTGAAACCCCTGCGAGATGCATCGCATCTCTAACCTTTCTGCTGGGCATTTCTAGGGGAAATACCACCAGGTTTCAGCAAACGGCAGCCAGGGAAAGGGACTGAGGCTTAAATCCAGACTTCTTGGATGTAAACGAACCAACTAATGAGTAATCTGAAGACCATAGGTAATATGTGAGCATAACCTTACAGTGCGGCCCAAGCACCAAATACCTAAAGGCAACTCCCTATCTTCAGGGGATGATTTAATCCTGCTCTGAAGGTTACAGAGCAATTTAACCGAAGATCAGGGATCAGATGCAGAGCTCATTTGTATCTCCTCCTGTGCGCAAAGACCTTGGTTTCTCTGCCAACCTGCTAGAAAGGTAAACAGCAGCTGAGTTGTCAGCTCAGCCTTGATCCTGCAAAGCTTCACCTGCCTGAGCAATCTCTGAGCTTCCACCCATGTCCATCTTGGTAAATCTAGTTAAAGCTGGTGGAGAAAAGGCAATAAAAAAGCGTCTGAACTCCCCCCATGGAATAATCTGGAAGAAGGAAAAGAAAAGTATCTTCTGCTGAGATGTTTCAGTTCAAACACATGGAGAAAATAACGAAAATCAACAGGATTCATTTTGGAACCGCTGCTTCTGCAGGCATGGAGAGGGGTTGAAGGATCGGGCCCCCGAGCGAGGCAAGCCCTGCGTCCCAGCTGACAACATGCACACACCAACTCACAGTCTGATTTGATTTAAAACAGCTGAGTTGTAAATGAGCCTTATAATGGAATTGGCAAATGACCTTTCAATACAGCAGTCAAAAATAGCTGGGGCTCGAGTCCGGATTCAGCTCTTGGCCGGGCGTTGAGTGCAGGGCCAGGCATGCATCATGCCATCAGCTATGGGAACAGCCCAGGCAAGCAGGGAGAAACCCCAGTCTCTGCCCTCTTGGGGCTTTAGAGGGGTGACCCTTCAGAAGAAAAGGGAAAAGGAGGGAAAAGGAGGAGAAAATGCAGCCCTGACATGTAAAGAGAGACAGTCTTGCCTGTTTGTTTTGGCCTATACTGAACTCCAGGCAGTTTCCAACTGGAACCCAGAAATGCTGATGGTGTTTGGAATCTGTCTGCATCCCTCCCATGACGTGAAGAGACATTTAGGATGGTGGGCTGGGATTTTTATTTTTCGTCTTCATTTTTTTCCCTAACAACTGTATTTACTGCTACATTTTGAACTCCCCATGCTGTCATTACAATGTCAGATGAAATTACATGTGTGATAACCATAACATCAATGAATGCACACGTTCGCAAAGACTTCACAGGGAAACATTTTCAAGGGAAGCTACTCACTAGTCTGGACTCAAAGGGGATGTCCAAAAGAGTCTTTGAATTACAGGGTGCTGCCTGCATCCAGAACTTGGCCTTGCTGGAGTTGGACAGATTGATTTTATGCTTTTGCAGGCTTTGCTGGGTAAGACATATTCTTATTTATCCTGGGACAGCTATGGCTTGACTCCAGGGATTTAACTGATTCTGTTCTAGATTTGCACCAGTGTAAAGAGGACAAGAATGTTACAGTGGTCTGCAGGTGGACCTGAGTTGCACCATCCTACAGTGAGCTTCTGTGCTGGTGCCACCATGAAGATGCTGACATGATGGCAGCTAGTTCATCAGTTGAAGAAAGAGATGCATGGGCACAAGAACAGGGACAGCTCTACCATTCCAAAAGCATCTCCTATCAAGGTGGCTGGTTCCTTTCCACATAAAAGACTACCTATGCCCCTAGACAGCACTTGAAGACTGAGGACTGGTGTTCTCTCCTGGTCCAAGATGTACTAGAAAGGATCCCCAGCTTCTCATCCCCTATAGGACCAGAGGTAACTGCTCCTCACAGCTCTCTCTTTGAGGCTGTTCTTATGAAAATCCCAGTTTCTGCTGGGAAAAAGCAGCGACCAGGTTTCTTCCAGCAGCTGTGGGCAGCTGAGTGAAGGGAACTTGGCTGGTGCTCCTGGAGGATGGTTCCAGCAGCTCAGTGATAAGAGGCAGCAACCTCCAGGAGAGAGGCATTGTCCTCCACTGGCACAGCTGGATGCGTAAGGCAACATCTGCACAGCTCTGATTGCATCTGCTTAGGGGGAAATGGTAAACTATAACTAGGCCAGTCTAGTTAAAGTGCTACAGCTTCCAGGCAAACCTATAGGATGTTAGAGATCAACCTCATGGTGCAGTGTGACAGATCCATACCTACGGATGTTTTGGCTCTCAGCTCCTAAGCAGAGAGTATCTTACAAAGTAGCTGCTTTGCTCTTGCTGTCTTACAGAAAAAAAGAAATGCAGACATGTAACAAAACAGCAACTCAAAGTGCCTGTGGGTTAGATACGTTCTCTCCCTCACACGTGCATGGGGAGCACCACGGCTGCTGATTCATACTCTTGCCAGGGTGCAAGGTTGATCCACCTCCTAAGCAAAGGACTAGAGGATGCTCTGTATGTGTATTTGGGAAACGTCCTGAAGAGCACCAGCAGAAATGTAGAATCACTCGCACTATTTCAGGATGCACTTTTTGTCCTGGGCTGGAAAACATCAGCCTTTCACCTCACTTGCCCATCATTTGACTGTCTGTATTTTGTATATCCTTTCACAGCAGCCTTAATTAAATGCATTACAGTGAATTTTCTCTAGAGGAAAATTCATTAGTTAAGGGGCCACAATAAAAGCAGACATTTGGAACCATCTACCTCCCTGTCCACCCACCTCGCCTCCCATCTCTGGCATTCCTAATCCACAATATGTTGTTTCATATATGCATTGCATTAGCAAAATACCCCTTGCAGCATTTGAACTTCTTCTCCCCGTTTGTCCATGAAGACACTGACCAAAAAGTGGCCTAAACACAGCATTTTGCATTTTTAGTGGGTTTTTTTATATATACACATATATATCCATTCAGCCCTTCCTAGGAGTGGGCAGGAACCCAGCAGTTTGCCAACGCCGCACTTCAAAGCCACACACCAGCTTGATGAAACACCAGTGCCACAGCATGCTGGGGACTTTCCTTTTCCAAGCCGGTACTTCAAAATATTTATAAAGGCACTTAAACCCCCATTTTGACCACTGGCTCTATTTGCAAACCCTGCCCTGACATTCATGTCAGGTCGAGGAGAGTTACGCTCACATTGTTGGCATACCTGAGGATAGGCAGAGGGACTCGCTCCCTGCACACAGAACAAAGGCCTGAGTTATTGCAGAGCTTTGCCTTCCACCGAGAGCAATTATGGTTAGAGAAAACCCTTGTTTATAGCAGAATCCTTCTAGTTGGGGAAAAAAGAGATTTAATTATATGGTAATGGTGCTGTGGGCGTGTGTGCGAGTGGAGCGCAGATGTGGGAGCAGGAGGCTACGAGCGGGGCTGCTCCCCTTGCCCAGGTGGATGCCGCTGGTTCAAACCTTTGTGGATGGTGAAAACTGGGATTTGAAGTCTCCCTCCACGGCTGTTAAATGGTAAGCACTGAATCAGGCATTTGCACAGGGCATGCAAAGCAGGGACAATAACAAAAGACCCAGGAGGTATCTGCCTCATGCGGCTAGAAGCAACAGGAGGGGTTTTCAGGGGAGATCAATGGCCAAAATGCCTAACCCTTTCCCTTTTCTCTCTCCCTGAGTTATGGGCTCAGAGACAGGCTTGCTAAGGTAAGTCATAAGTTAGGTTTGGTTTCCACTGTCTCTTCCAAATGGTATTGCAGAATCAGATCTCTGTGTGAGCTGCTGGCATTTCACACGCAGGAATGGGCTATAGGACTTCACAGAGTCACAGAGCTCGACCAGACCCTTATAGAAAGCACCACAGAGAGGGAAAGATATGATCTAGTTAAAGATCCACAGCTCCTTGGTGCTGTGTATGCCAAGGTACATGCTCATGAAGCGCATGCATCAGAGAATATTTTTCTAGCCCTGTCTTTTCTTCCATTTATTTTAAGGAACAGAGTGTGGTTTCCTCGCCTGTGTTTCTCATATTTAGCTTAAAAATAAAAATTGAACCTACATCAAACCAAACAGCTTCTTGCCCAAGGTGGTAAAAAAACAACAAAAAAAGCACTTCTATGGTGAACCCATCAGGAAAGGCGAATATAAGTCCCCCTGTGGCTGTATTCCCCCTGAAGAATTCAGCCCCCAAAAGCCACTGCAAAATTTGCAGTAGATCCTTTCTGCCACTGCACATGACTTCTTGGAAACATATAAGGCTTCTAATAGAGCACAGTCTGATTTATACCTAGAGCAGGGCAACTATAACAGCAGCAGGAGCTCGGGTGTAAATCCCCAGGCACAGGACGAGCAGCTGCATAGCCCTGGCCCTCTGGATTCACTCTGCTCTTAATGCCACTGAATAAGGATGAGGGTTTAGGGTAAAAAACAGGGACATGTCCTTCTGCTGAATAGGAGGGATTTCTAAGGGTACAGCACTATAAATAATCATTGAAGCCATATTGTACATGCCTCATGTAACCCATGGTAAGCCACAGAACAGGTACTGAGAAGGCCACAAAAATGGTCTGAGGGCTGGAGCAGCTCTGCTCTGGAGCCAGGCTGAGAGAGCTGGGCTGGGTCAGCCTGGAGAAGAGAAGGCTCCTTAAGGGGACACCTTAGAGCAGCTCCAGTGCTTAGAAGAAAGATGGGGACAGAGATTTTAGTAGCGATAGGACATGTGGTGATGGTTTTAAACTGACAGAGGGGA
This sequence comes from Nestor notabilis, assembly GCF_000696875.1. Classification (NCBI taxonomy): domain Eukaryota; kingdom Metazoa; phylum Chordata; class Aves; order Psittaciformes; family Psittacidae; genus Nestor; species Nestor notabilis. The sequence goes on from NW_009910512.1 coordinate 31,637, forward strand.
AATTAGGGAGATTCAAACCAGATAGAGGAAATGTTTTTATAATGAGGAGGGTGAAACACAAGAACAGATTGTCCAGAGAGGGATTAGAGGCTCCATCTCTGGTAGTGTTCAAGGCCAGGTTGGACAGGGCTCTGTGCAACCTGATCTAGCTGAAAATGTCCTTTCCCAAGGACAGGGGTTGGAACTGGGTGAGTTTTAAGGTCCCTTTCAACCCAAACCGGTCTGTGGTTCTGTGATTCTGTGAAGACCTGGTGAGGTCAGGGAGGCTGTCATGCACTCTGCTCATCGCTGCTCTCCAAAATCTGTAAGCCTTCTGTGTTCACATGCACGGCCAGAGGAGCACAGGTCCCCCTGGGTGATTCCACACCCACCCTCCCATTGACCCTACACACCCGAGGGACCATGCACACAAATGAAGCCTCCTCTCCCTGCCCTTTGCACGGATGATCTGTGGGGACAGTTGTATGGCAGGGGATGGTGCCATGCTTACTCCTCCACCATGCAGATAACCTGTTCCTAAGATCTCATGCGTACCCCAGCTCCTGATCTATACCAAATAAATACAGATATCCTTGGAGGCGCGCAGGGAGGGATGGCAGTGAAGCACGTGGGTGCCTCCACAGTCCAGTTTATTAATTTCTCCTTCCTGCCAACTCTTGCTGTTCAGACAATGTCTGACCTGTCCACAGAGCAGAAATACACCTCTAGCAACCCTGCTGAAGTCCTAAATGACCTTAGTTTTCATTTGATCTTCATCAAAGGCAGGTCGTACCTCTGTTCTTCAGGTGCATTTGAGCTTGAAGGCACTGGAGAAAGCCCCACATTAGAATAAAGAGGAGACTGCTTGTGAAAACACGTGCTGAAATGAGAAAATGAAACAAATGGCCAGTCCTAAAAGAGAAAACTCCTGCCATAAAGCAGAATTTGAGGGGGAAAAAAGACACGGTCATGCACTGCCCTGCTTTGCTAAACAGGCAGATGGGACCTGTATTTCTCTTCTGAAACTTTAATGGGAAGAATATGATTCTGCTGCAAGCATATTTTATATGCCTGGCGATTAAAGAGGAAAGGAAGGGTGTAATTTATAGAATTGTGAAACACAGAGGATAGCTTTCTAGCTGCAATGTTTCTTTATTTTCTTGTTATTCCTTTTATTCTTCCTTTTGCTTCTAGGCTTGTGAATGGTGACGGATGGGCAACGGTGGAGACAGAAATCTTGCTTTTATATTCGTTGGGCAGGTACTGCCTCAGCAACGACAGCAGCTACAACGAACTGCACCTCATCTGAACAAGAACAATCCTGAGACCAAACAAAAGTGCTTCACCGTGTCCTCAGGCTTTCTATAGTGCTTCCCTGCTCCTACGGCCATCTCACCCCTCACCTGATAACAGGTTTCATGCCATCAGACAAGAAGCTTGAGCTTTGCTTGCTTTTGCTGTAGCTGGCAATAACATACCATGGCCAAGCTCACACCCTGTCTGATCCTTCAGACCCTGTATTTCCAGGGTGCTCCTCACCCTTTTTGCTCTGCCAAGACCCTGGTACTTCCCATCCATGTCACCTTGGTAGGAAGCAAGAACCACTTGTGTTTGGCTAGAAAGCCACCTTGTAGAAAAAGACATGGTGATCCTGATGGCCAACAAGGTGCCCAGGAGTCAGCAGCATGTCCTTGCAGTGAAGATGACCAGACACACACTGAGTAGTGTTAGCAGAAGTGCTGCCCACGTGCCAAGGGAAGTGGTCTTTCCCCTCTATTCATCGCTTGTGAGACCACAGCTGGAGCGCTATGTCCAGTTTGGGCTCTCCAGACAGACGTTGTTGTGGAGGAACACCAAGATGGTTAGGGAGCTGGAATGTTCAGGGTAAGAAATGGGGTTTGTTCAGCCCAGAGAATGGGGCATGAAGCTTTCAATCTACCTACCTGTTGCGAAACTACAGAGAAGATGGAGTGAAACTCTTCTCAGAGCACAAAAAGCTATGGACAGGAGTTGCAGAAGGGAAAGTTTAGATCAGATGTAAGAAAAAAGTTCTTGATAAGAAGCTGTCCAAGCCTTGAACCATGAAGTCAGAAAGACAGGATTTGTATGCTTGGAGACACTCAAAACTCAACCATGCAAAGGCATGAGCCTGACCTGCAGTGGGAAGCTGAAGCAGGAGCCTCCAAAGGTCCCTGCTACCAAAACCTTCTCTGACTCCATGCTCCAGTTTTACAGATAGGGAACCATGGCACAAAGGATATGAAATAATACAACCACAGGCACACAGAGGACCTGAGGCCACATCTCCAGAGAGCAACCCAAAACCCTCCCCTTGATGCTTTTGAGTCAATTAAACACATCACCATAGTCATGTGTGTGTCCTGGGCTTTCTGAGGTCATCTGCTCTCCTTGCTCCCCTGGTAGAAGGTAGCACTTCTCTAGCTGCAAAATTCTTTGGATTTTCTTTTTTTATTCCTTTTTTTTTTTTTTTTTTTCATCTTCAGGGCCAATTCAGCAACTCATCTTTCTGCTGAGACTGTCAGCAAAAGTGTCAACTGTATGGCTGGTTTCTGTGATGTGGAATCATGCCCACCAAGACTTGGACCAAGACGATGCAGCCCATTTCACATAAGCCACCAACCAGCCCACACTTGGCAAAAGCTGAAGAGCGTATCAGCCATTCCTGCATGACGCCTGGCTTTGGGCCATCTTTCTCCAACCCTCTGAGCAGCCACGATATAAATCTTGCTCTTCTTTCACTAGGCTTTGCCGTGACAACACAATCGCTCGCTCCCCATGCCACGCTCTCTTTGGGTGTTTGTCAGAGATGCGTCAGTGGAAAAATGAACTCCTTACCCTGGCAAGAAGAGAGCAGTTCTTCACAAAACTAACCGCTGCTGCCCTTCCTCAGCTCACACGTTTGCTGCAGAAGGAATTCAAGTCCTTGTGAAATCACTATGAATATTAACCTGCACCACGAGCAAATCCATATTCCTCCCTTTGGGGGAATAAGCAACAAAACTGTGCCCAGATAAATGCAGGGTGAGTGCTTTGCTTCCACTCTGGTACCAGCACTCTTGTGAGTGTGCATGGGTACCCAGCCTTTATTCAGAGCTACATTTACTCTTTAGAAAGAAGACTGCTTGTCCCATTGAAGTCAGAAATAAGGAAGAAATGTTCAACTGTGAGGGTGCTGAGGCGCTGGCACAGGGTGCCCAGAGAAGCTGTGGCTGCCCCATCCCTGGCAGCGCTCAAGGCCACGTTGGAGCAACCTGGCCTAGTGGAAGGTATCCCTGCTCACTGCAGGGGGGTTCAACTAGATGGCCTCTAAGGGCCCTCCAACACAAACCATTCTGTGATTCTGTAATAAGTCAGCAGAGTCCTCCAATTCACCCCAGTGAAGCTATGACTCCTGGTAAGCACAGAAAACCATTCCCTGAATTGGTAAAATTGAAGGTCTGTAGCAATCTTTATATACTCCTTAAACAATCTTTTTCACTGGCTGAAACCTCTTGTACTGAATTATTCCAGACTCTGACTTCAGAGCGTTGCTAGAGCCTGCTGATGGGATGCTGGGACCCCACTGTGTGCTAGACAGTGTAGGAAGGTACATCCCCAATGACCACCCACAGGGAGACCATGAGGCCAGCAGAGAAGACAATGGGTTTGGACACGATGTGTATTCACCTCGGGAAGTTCACACAGTTATTACACTATTAGCACAGGAGGGTGGAGTCCTACTTCTGTCCAGAGAGAGGGAAGAGAGCCCATCCCCTGCTGAAAGCTGTGGGTGGACGTATTGCACTCGGCCAGCCAGAAGATGAAGGCAGGTCACCTAATTCAACGTTTCCCAATGGAAGGAAGGGAAAAGGCAATCCAGGGAGTACACAGAGCACAGGTAGAATGCCAGCTGGAGAAAACAGGGTGAGTAGGAGAGGCTCCCAGCAGAGAGAAGATGGGAGGAAGGCTCGCAGCGGGGAGAGGAGGCTGCTTGGCTGCACCAACCACCGCGGGCGTCAAACACCGGGCACAGAGGAGGGGGAACACGGGGCACAGACGAGTGGAGCTGCAGAGCAGGGTGGGAGGAGATGGAGGAAGCAGACAGGCGAGAAGATTAGGGAAGTGCAAGGAACAGAAAAGAGGAGGAGAGAGGAGAAGGAAAAATTATGCACGGCCTCGAAGGTCACGAGAGTCAACTTCAAAAGGATTCCTTAAAAGACGTAAAGCCAATGTCTTCATATTCAATTATTTAGTTTTCACAAAAATCTAAGTAATATGGGGAGGGGGTTGTGCCTCCCAACACTTGCTTTGACACAAAGGGGAGACGAAGTGGAGGGACGATGACAGAAGTCTGGGACTCTTTGCTTTCCTAATGGACCAGACAGGGCTGGAGTTGGTGCTTGCAAACCCCCTTGCAAAGAACACGGAGCAAAGGAGAGGATGCTTTTCAGGAGAGGGGGAGTAGTGACAGTGAACAGGACTTCTCCTTTCTGGAACTGAAAAATGTTGAAACAGGGCTTGCTTGGCCTGAAACAAAACGCTTTCCCTAAATTCTGGGCATCTGTTTAATTAAAAGCACAGGAAATGTTGAGGCAAACAAATCACACTGCCTGTGAAAGTCAAGACTTTCTCTTTGAAGATGCTGAAATGAAACCCTTCCGTTTTTCACAATTCCTCCATTAATCTGACAAAACTGACCCACACGCACAGTAGTTTTTTTGTCATCAAAAACTTCACTCTGTACCAAAACACTTTTAGCTGAATTATCTCTCCCAACTGTACTTCAGGAAGTTAAAGCAGAGTACAAAGCTGAAAGAGTCAGCTCTTGTATCCTGGGGCGTTCAACCCATCAGCACAGTTAAAATCACTGACAAGCTATGGCAAGCTAATGTCAGTAAAATGGTACCCAACAGGAGGCTTGAAGTCAGCACAGTGAGCTCTACAATAAGTTCCAGTCCATTAAGCACCAGGCTTAAGTAAAATATTGCAGCAGGTCACATTTTAAAGCGGACAGAATAGGTTAGGGAATCACTGAGGACCCAGGAGGATGCTCTTGGAGGAGAATGGAAATTCTGCCATACCCTTTTTCATCTCCCTGCACTGAACACCATCATTTTCCTCCCAGTTGTAGGGGCTTCCTTCCACTCAAGAGAATGTTTTCCAGCAGTGGCTGGCAGCAGGGACTGGTGCCACCGAGGCAAAGCCATGGTGCTGTTATATCACAGTGTTCAACAAGGTGATGACGAGCCACATGAGGAAAAATACCCAACAGGAACAAAGTGACTTGGTGAAGGCCATCTAGTAGGTCAGTAGCAGAGCAAAGAGCAGAAATCATGTCCTCCAGTTTCTGCCCACCTGGATCCCAAGCATTTAATACTTTTCTCTGTTCAGCTTTGACCTTACGAGTTCCCTTAACCTTCTCCTGGCAGCTTCCTAATGGGCAAATAAATCTCTGGAGAGTATCTTAAATTCTTTTTTATCACGGACTGTATCAGTGTGATAATAAGATCAGCCTTCAGACTCCCCATTAAGTCACAGAAGGTGTGGTCATCAGTCATGCTTTTCCCAGCCTTAATTGCCAGACAGACACTTTAAGTGGAAAGTCCATCTAATGAGCCCAATCATTAAAACATCCCTGGTTCCTATTTGAGATGGAAAATTGTATTACTCTAATAAGGGGGTTGCATGTTTGCCCCCCTATTTAATCATGTGGCACAGGGAAAGGTGAGACTTCTCTGCAATTTTGCCTTGGATGTGTTTCCTTTAAATACAGCCCCCTACCTCAGGTAAGAATAGGTAATAAAAAACCCTTCACAGAAGCTGAACTGTGTGGTTGAAGAAGAAGGCATCGACCTAGAAGTGAGCAAAGTGGCTGCCATGGATGCAGGGGGTTCACCAGTAACACCATGGATGCTCCTGAGGGCTGGCCAGGTGGAGATGGTGGAAGAGACACCATGGTGGCTGAGGCAGGGTAGAGAAGATGTGACTTCTGGTGTGCTTATGCAAAAAGCAGTAGGAGAAGCACGAAGCGGGTTCTTCAATGGTATAACTTTCCTAAACAGTTTGCAAGAAAAGGCTTAATCTGGAGAAAGAATTGGTTATACTGGCCACCATCAGGAGCCTGCACCATGTGGAAGAAGCAGTCAGGTAGTTATCATGATCCCCACCTCACGGGAAGGTGGGAAACTGAGGCAGGACAGCACACAAATTCAAAAGCCCTCGCATGAGGCAACTCCAATCAAAGCTAGAAGTTCCATGCAAAGGGGCAATTCTCTCCTGCACTGTCCAGTCCCAATGGAAATACCCACCTTTCCCACCTCTCCATCTCCTACCACTACTCGTCACACAAAGCTCCACCTAAGGAAGCTCCTTCTAGGAGCTCAGCTTAGGTAAGATCAACCCAAGTCCCTGGTGGTCTCCAACCATGCCAGATGCCTTTGGTTACATGCCAGCATGCCCATCAAGATGCTCCAATTGACCCATTCCCACCGCAAAGCATCAGCAGTGAGAGCTCCTCCGCAGGGAATCCCAGCGGGAAGCCCGGGCAAGCCCAAGTTACGAGCTCCACATCCAATGGCGGTTTTGCCAGGTGCTTGGAGCGCTGGTTCAGAGCGATCCCTAATAAAAACAACGAAGCACGGAAGGGCGTGTTGCTTTTGGGTAATAATACATCTTAGAACTGCACGGTGAGGCAAAGACAACGCCGCACCCTAAGCCACCCGAAGGGTGTGGGCATTATACAATGATTCGCCCACACCCAGAGCCTCCGACGACAATTAACATCCAGCCCCGCGCAAGGATCGGTAAATACCGTATCTCAAACCAGGAAACGTCGGCGTTTTCCTTGTGCATGAAAAAAAAACCCAAAGATGTGTCTTAACATGAACATCACTCTGGGCAGATCTGCACCATCGCACCGCACCGTGACTGTTTTCTGCCCTGTCTTAAGTAAGAAGCCAGAGTAAAGTCAATAGCAGTTATATCTTGAGTTACATTAAGCATGGATTTTGGAGTTTTCATCATTTTCCTCTTAAGAAAAAAAAACACCCCAAAACAAAACAAAACAGAGATGATGGGGAAATTTAAATGTATAATTAAATTTTGATAACGACGAAGTCATGCGAGGTGCTTTATAGATAATAAAATGACAAGATCTCATCACGCCCAAGTTTATTTTCATAGCCGTAAATCTACTTCTGGTAAAGTCGCCGGGAAAAGATTTTATGATTGAGTAATAATGGAAACAAAACAGCACTTATTAAAGGGAAATGGGAGCAAGAACTCATACAATGTTGAGAGACAACAGAGAAAATCAGTTTGTTACTAGGAGATAGAAGAAATAACTCTTCTTTGCTGGCCCGAGATACCAGCAGTGAGACCAGTTGGTTATTGACCAAGATCCCATTATTTTTCTGTCCTAAATCACAGTGCAGTTGCTGTGATTCTCATGAAAACAGCAATTAAAGATACAGCTCCAGGGTTGCACCTCCAGCCGCCGGTGTACCTTAAAGGAAGAACAAAAAAGCACCAAAAGGAGAGTTTCTCCATACCCCTTGTAATTTCTGAGGTCAAGAAATTCAAGTGGCTTTTCCAACATAAATTCACCTGTTCATTAAAAAACCCAAACAGATGAAGGTTATGGTAAATCTACCTTCTGGATGATCCCAGGAAAAAGGCAGCGCTGATGCTACTGGCTTTGTGTCTGTGTGAAGGATGGAGCTAGTAGAATTTCCATATACCTGCCTAAAACAGGGAGGCTCAAAGCCTTCCCGAGGGACAGGCGGTGCTCCCGAGGAGGAATGCTTGTTGCAATACTAACGAGGGAGGAGACAGGACCGCCAGGGAGAAATGAAATACATCTTCCTGGCTGACACAGCGGGGACAGTTTGGATAGTTCAGGAGCAAGGGAGATAGGCTGGACATTGCTATTTGCCTTCAGGGCAGTCAATTGGGGCAGATCAGGAGATGTTTGTATGGATAAGAAAGTCCTGCTTGCATTTCTGAACCCTGATTGTGGGCAGGAGAAGGGATGGATTTTAATTCTCCAGCTTAGATCCGAGTAACAGGAGCAAAGCATAGCCCTACTACTAGCACTATGGACAAGCAAGGAATTAAAAATACACATTACTTTGTTTGCTGATGATAGCTCAGAGCATCTTCATATCAGACTTAAGTTTCTACTGTGCAAGGTTTATACTACATTAACATTATTGTTATTGTGACTGCTATTATTACTGTTTTTATTATTATTGCTACTATTATTACTACTACTATTATAATTACTAATTGCAATGGCCATTTATACTGAACCAGTGTCCTACAGCTACAACTGGGATGCTCATCCCCTTATAGTCACTGTATAAGCAAGACTAAAGAAAGAGCAATCATTCCCTAAATGCTTGTGCTCCAAATACACCGTTGGAGAAAAAAGATTACATGGTTTGTACAGATGAGGAACAGAAAGACTTGGTTATTTGCTGAAGACCATGGAGAAAGCCCATGGTAGAGCCCAAATTTGGAGTTAGCTCTTCCAAAAGCCCAACTCGCTATTTTATTTTTACTATCAGCCTGAGCTTGTTCCCACTTAAGCCTCAGATTTAGCCTAGCACTAGAGGAAGCCTAAAGCTCAGAGGGTCTCCAGATCCAGGCCACCACATGCCTCCCTATGCCAGGAGGTTGCCACATATGGAACATTCTGCCCACACCTTGAGGTCATTGGTACCGGCCCAGCAGCTGGCTGGCTCAGTCCATAGAATCCCAGAATCCCAGACTAGTTTGGGTTGGAAGGGACCTTAAATCCCATCCAGTTCCTGCCACGGGCAGGGACACCTTCCACTAGAGCAGGTTGCTCCAAGCCCCTGTGTCCAACCTGGCCTTGAACACTGCCAGGGCTGGGGCAGCCACAGCTTCTCTGGGCACCCTGTGCCAGCGCCTCAGCACCCTCCCAGGGAAGAGCTTCTGCCTCAGAGCTCATCTCAATCTCCCCTCTGGCAGGTTCAAGCCATTGCCCTTGTCCTGTCCCTCCATCCCTTGTCCAAAGCCCCTCTCCAGGTTTCTTGTGGCTCCTTTAGATACCAGGAGCTGCTCTAAGGTCTCCCTGCAGCCTCCATGGCAGAGTTTTGGCACCCAGCAAAGCCGAAGGACTTTGGTTTGCAGCAGGACAGTGTAAATCACCCAAAGGTGATGGGATGGCAAGGTTTGGGCTGGTGGCATTCCCACAGCTCACCTGGCATTTTCATTAAACAGAAGCAAAATGATTCTGGCACAAAGGAAAAGTAGGTTTCCAGGGAGGGCTGGAGGAGAGCTTTCAATGGAAAAACAGGGATAGTCAGAGAAGCTGGGAATAACAGCTCGTTGCATCCAACACCCAGCAGGGCAGGCCGCTGGGGGAAGGAGAAGGCAGGTGGGGCTTTGCAGGCAACCAGAGATGCTCAAATAAAAGGTACCATCATCAGCAGAGCCGGGCTTTTCAAAACATAAACAGTTTTGGGGAAGGAATGAGAGCAGTGCCCGAGCTAAAAATAAGCAGCAGCAAGTGAAAAAAGGGATTAAAGGAGCCCTAAAGAAATAACGAACAGCAAATTGCAGAGAATTGTTCAGCAAACAATAAAAGGCTCCTTGCCATCTCCCTGCATCAGGCAGGTGGCACTGGGAGAAAGCAGCCCACGACAAATGATAGCTGCAAAAGGGGAGATGGAGTGGGGGAGAAATTTCAGACCAGGCAGATTTGTTAAGTGGTTATTTTCCCTCTGTCTTTGCAGAAGACAAAGGGGAGGTAAAGCTCCCCAAGACAGGGATTGTATTTCACTCGGCGGTCGAGAAGTCGTTCGAGTGTCTGCAGATAGCGGCAAGAAATGGTCCTAAAAAGATTAGAGCTCTTAAGGTAGGGCAAAATACTATATCCAGACAACACACTCGAGTTTTAATGACAGTGGGGAGAGAATTGAGTGAAGCATTGTCTGCTGCCTTTAGGAAACTGAAAACTAAATTTGAAACAGCACAGACTAGAGCTGGACTTTTCTCAGGAGAAAGGCTTTACTCCTGCCCTTTATGCATCACTTTTTATCCTTCACATAAATTTTCTGTTCACTGCTTTCCCACAGCCAACACAGGTTTAGAAAGGAGCTTCTGTGTTTTTAGAGTGATTTGGGTAGCTTGCCTTTGAGCATCTCCCTGGCTGTAATGTATTTCTTCTCACTGAATCCCTCTGTAAGGCTATTATCTGTGTTTACGGATACCCAGCTGAGGGATAAAGAAGCAAAGTGGCTTCCTACAGATGCATAAGGAATGTGCTGGTAAATAAACTCACCCTATATTCCCCAAATCTCAATCCCCAGACCATCCCCCTGCCCCTCCTGCCTCTGTGATTCCCATATTGGCTTGCTAAGGGGGACAGGCCAACTCCCAGTGCTTGCAAATCAGCAGAGCTTCCATACAACCCATTTTATACCTGGGAGCAAGTCCAAGTCTTAAATTACAGTCCAGTCTTGAATCACAGAACCAGAAAAGGTTGGAAAAGCCCCTTAAGATCATCAAGTCCAACTGGAAACCAAACGCTGACAAGTCCACCACTAAACTGTATCTTGACTGGATTGGGGATTTTGTGCCTTCCCAAAAATCAGGGTGATTACTATGGACCCCACAGTGGCAGATATGTCCATGGGG
>NW_009910512.1:42344-50167 GCF_000696875.1 Nestor notabilis
GGCACTGTCTTGCTGCCAGCCTCGCGGCTGCATCCACTGAGGCTGGAGGAACATCACTCCCATGTTGCCCCCAAACAACCCCTGCACTGATGGGTGACACTGAGGTGGCTCTAACAGCCCCATCTCAGCTCCTGCATCCCCCATCCAGGGACTTTTGGCTTCATGGACAGCCCCCCACCCCGACCTTGCCCAGGGCTCTGTTACTAAGAATAAAACACAGAGGGCTGTGCAGCACCAGTGTGCGGTGGGATAATTGCAGGGAAGTGGCTGCTGTAGCCCAGCGACCACAGTAATTGGGTCCGGGCCATCCTGTAGCCAGGTTTCCCATGCTATTATCCCCTTATTAATAGAAACTAAATCTACCTTTACAGCGAAAGCATTGCAAGCCTGGAAATTATGTGGTGCAGAGCTGCAGGGAGGCATCTTTGCAATAGCCTCAGCCCTTCGCCACCCAAGGGCCAGATCCTGGGATGGGGTGCTCCTGCCCAAGTGGTGGCGAAATTCCAGCCATCCCGATGCTAAGTCCTCTCTGGTCATTGGAAAGGCAAATGTGAGATTCAGCCACACGATGTGGAGGCAGGCGAGGTCTACAAACTAACTCATGCCAGCAGCATCCTTTGCAAAGTATAGCAGGGAGTATTTAATTTCATATCCCAAGGGAAAACTGAAGGTAAAAAAGGCTTGAATTTCCCCTTGCCCACATGAATGGGGTTTGACAGGGGACACAAGCTGAGCATCCATGGATTTAAGGCTGAAAAATGATGTGGAGCATCTTGCCTGGGATACTCCTGCCTGAGTGCTGCGGGATGTCAAATGTAGAAGATGCAGGTAAAAGTGACAGCATCATTTTAAGAAGAATCAACCCACAACGCCAGGACTGTCCCTCCTGGAAGGTGTGAAAGCAAAGTACTGATTTCTGAGAAACCTAAGGACAAGGTGGAAGTTTCTGCATGGCATTCCAGACAAGACTTCCAGGTCAATACAACAGCATGGCTTTCCATGGCCATGACTAACACAGGCCCCTCTTCCCATCCCTGTCTTACTGCAGGCTAAATTCCCTTTTGAAGCTCAAAAACTGTTATCCTGACTTTTTTCATCAGGTAAGCAGAGATGAAGGCACAAGGCATGAGTCAGTAACGAATCTGGAAGGTAGATTAGGTGCCTCCTTCCAAAATGCAGTTGACAATATAGAGAATGAGATTCAGTTTGGCACATCTATTTTTTAATGCAGACAAGAAATTCAGGTTTATGGAGATGGTCTTCAGGACCATCTGAATCTCCTCTCAAATTTGGGATTGGGTTTGAAACTTCCCCAACGATGTTCCCTTCCACCTTCCCTCACGATTCATGGTAGGCAAAGCCTAGCAGATGGCCTCGTACAGTAACGACTTTAACCATCAACGTTGTTAATGCACTCAAGAATGACAGAAAGAATTATCAGCCCATGGTATTTCCAAGCTTCTCCTTTTTTCTTCACCTCTTTGCCCAGCTTTTAACACTTCCCATTTCAACGACAATTAATACCAGCCTCTCTGAAGATAAATTCTACAGGCTTGCGACCAAGTCCTCGCAGAGCCAAATCAGCACAGATGTGCTAGAGAGCAATGCAGATGGTTTCTCCTTCCCCTGAAACTCGAGACTTTGTGTCTGCTCGACGCTCTGGTGTTTTGCAGGCTGGGGATGTCAGGAGCACGTCCCATCCCCATATGGCAAGCGAGAAGTCATCCCAGGAAGATTAAAGCAGAGAGAGGAGACCTGGGTTGCCTCCTGCATTTTTCAGCCCTTCTCCATCACTCTGTGAAAGCCTGGTGCTGTTCAACAGCTACGTAAGGTATGAAAAGCAACAGGGAAAATAAATAATACATAAATATGAAAGTGCATTGTCAAGGCCACTTCCAAGATGGATCTGTATCCAGGCACGCTCCCCTCTGGACATCTGCCTGCTCCTGCCCTGGAGAGGTGTCACTGGGAGTGAAATGGAGCTCCTGGGCAAGACGTGGTTTCAGAGTGATGCATCGGGAAACCTTGCAGGTGACAGAAACTGTAATTGCTGTGATTAAACTTCACCGGCCCATTTCACCCCCGTGAAACCCAGCTTCCCTGATAAATGATGTCTCTACCAGGGGAGAGGTTGGGAGTGCTTGGGAGACCTCTCCCCAACACATGAGCAAAGCCCCGCTGCCAGAGCACAGGGCTCCTTGTGCTGTCTTCTACCCCTGAGGCCTCCTGGATGCTCTGGCTTCCGTAAGGACCTGAATGATGCTCTCCATCATCCCTAAAAGCAGTCCAAACCAGGTGCAGAGAGAAAGAAGCCTGACAGAAGGGGGTCTCAGACCCACTGTGAGATGCTACAGATGTCTGCTTGGGGTTCAAGGCATCAGCATCTTGTGCCCAGAGGCTGCAGACACCCCAAGGGAGCAACACTGCATCCTACCAGCTCCATCCTCACATCCTTATCTCAACAGCAGCCTGGCCACATCTGCCTCTGTTTTTCTCAGCAAACCCCTGAGAGCTCAATGGCTACATAGCACTAAGACGTAAAGTATTGGGCACTTAAAATAAATGATAAGAATATGAAATAAAAAGTACCCAGTGTACAAGGATGCAGCTATGACTATGATGTGAGCTGCCCAGTCTCATGGCATGAAGAGCTGGCTGTGCCAGTAGCGTCAACAGTCCACTGAAAGGGTCTTCTCCCCACTTTGTCCTTTCTATGGGTTAGGATGTGAGACATTGTCCCTGGAGTAGGATGTCTGTCCTCCAGCAATGATACAGGAGTATCCAGTCCTGATGCACAAGGAGGCAGGGTGCTGGGATGTATTGGTGAGGAGTGTGGTGGTCCTTGAGGTAACTGCTTCTAACCTTGCTGTGAAGGACCAGTCATGACAACCCTCCTGCCTCATTGCCCTTGCCTGGAAAACAGCCAAAACATCCCCAGAAAAGCAGTTTACAACCCACTAACCCTGCTCTCCTCTTCTGTGCCTGCTGCAGAGGGCTGCTGGAGGGGTTCGGGAGACACAGCACATAGCAGAGCACACAGGGATGCTGCATGGACTGCTCAAATGAGATGCACCCAGAAAGCCTAACTCCTCTGCAAATATCCCTGCGTCTGCTAGGATCAGAACTGGCTACAAAGGCTGAAGATGTTGCTTGAGGAATATTAGATATAGCTGTGTACATGTATTTGCCTTATTAGTTTTCACTAGTGGGAGATTCTAACGAGGCCAGGAGAAGAGGTGGAAAATACTCTCCTTGCTTAGCACAGAAATATAGGTAACAATTATTAGGCAATAATTGATTCATCCGATACTTTATTAACTGGAGTTCGGGTGTGCAAGTGACAGGCTCTGCAGCAAGCCTTTCATGTGACACATTATTAAAGGCTCTTTTTCTGGCTCCGAAAGGCAGTGGCTGGTAGATCAAAGGTCAGACATTTCAAGGAGTAAATTGGTTTAATGTGGCTGCAGATAGCCTCACAAAAACCTAATAAATATGCAGGGAAATGTAAGGAGAGAAAATTGTGGACAAGAGAGACAATTACTTTGAAACCAGGATAAGAGCAGCGCAGGCTCAAATTAATCAGCGTACCGGCTCCTCTCTGCCTCAGGATTTAGTATTCAGAGCAGGAGCCCAGCTGGTGGTGGGATGTGCTGGAGGGGGGCACTGGTACCTGATGCCAAAACCTGCTGGGGGAAGATGCAGTGTGTGCTTGAGCCCAGAACCCCCCGTGTGCTGGGCTGCATCCCCAGAGCACTCTGCCATGAAGGCTCTTGGGAGACCTTAGAGCAGCTCCAGTGCCTAAAGGGGCTCCAGGAAACCTGGAGAGGGGCTTTGGACAAGGGATGGAGGGACAGGACAAGGGCAACAACATTCCAGTAATGTCGTTGTTCTGAGACAACATAAAACGTGATATTGGTTGGAGTGGTGAGCATTCAGGATTTAAACTGAATTAAGAAAAACCAAAATTGTGTGTGTGTATGTGCAGAGAAGCTGCCCCATCCCTGGCAGTGTTCAAGGCCAGGTTGGGCACGGGCTTGGAGCAACCTGCTCTAGAGGAAGGTGTCCCTGCCCGTGGCAGGGGCTGGGGCTGGATGAGCTTTAATGACCTTTCCAACCCAAACCAGTCTGGGGCTCTATGATTCTAAGATGCTCAACCCCAAGCCACAGCTGGGCAGCCACTCGTGCCCCACAGAGAAAGTATGCTCACAAGCACCACGGGATTTTGTGCTGTCTGGTGAACAGATTACCCCTCCATGGCTGAATCCCACAGGGAGCCCTTGTACGACCAAGCAGGCTCATTGCAGCACTGGGACACAGCAGACAGCAACTCACAGTCCAAACCCCACTGTTCAGAGGTAAAAAATGAACACAGAGGGGTTTCGTTGTAAGAATTAATGCTTTTAGCTCATGTCCTTGTTTTTCACTTATCTCGTGATTTTCTCAGGGACGGCCCTCCCTTATTTTTAAACTCCAGGCAGTGATTACTAAACACTTTGGGGTTTTTGTTTGCATTTCTTGAAATGCATTAACTCAAATGACCTCCAAACACTCGCAAGGCAGGATTTCTCTTCTAAAACTCCCAGTTTCAATCCTTTTAATTAAAGGTGAGAAAACACCCACTCCAGTTCTCTAATCTGGAATGTGACTTCCTGCACGAAAACAAAGCGCAATATTCCCAGTATGGTTGGAAACAGGAGTGGAGGAAACAAATCTATAAAACAAAATGCCTGGTCCCCCTCGGAGAAGCAGATAAGGGCACAACCTCTTTGTATTCCCTTCCTCATCTGAGTCACCATGCTCTGGAGCAACTTACCATGGCCCCACCGGATAGAAAGATCAGGCAGCACAATCTGCCTGTGACTTAGCAAAGCCAAGCCTTGCCTGCTCACCCTCATGGGGACCTTCTGCAAGCATGAAAGAGTTGGGACCCAAGGTTGCTCCATCAGCCATGTTGTCCCATAGGCTGGACATCACGGATGAAGGAGATCCCTCTGCCCACTACATCCCTATTGGTGGTTTGCTGTTGGCTGTGTCCCCCTGCCCAGGATGGAGCTGGACCCAGGGCAGCATTGCCACCTTCTTGTTAGGAAACCTCATGAGAAGCCTTGGGGATCAGTCAGAAGGGGAGAGCTGATGCTGCCCATGTCCTAGTGTCCATGGACACTCCAAGAAGAATCCACATACTTGAAGAGGAATGAACACACTTCAAGGAGAACCCACACTTCAAGGATGATCCACACTTCAAGGAGGACCCACATATTTGAAGGAGAACCCACACACTTCAAGGATGATCCACACTTCAAGGGTAACCCACACTTCATGCGTCACCCACAAGGAGAACTGATAGGTCACAGACCTCCAAAACCTGCAACCCACGCATGCAGCCCTTGCCCTGAGTTACTTGTGCATATATTGCTCTGCCATAAATCAGGAGCCCTGACAGCGCAATTTGTGTCTGGGGAACATGAAACAATTACAAAATCAGTCCAAACACTATTTGTTTCACAAGAATTTGCCCTTAGTTAGCACTGTCGTTCTGCTTTAATTACTCTGTAATTAATTGCAACAAAACTGTTTGGAAAGTGCATGTGCACAGTGAAAAGGCTGAAATATTGCAACCTGCCTGCTCCTCTGCAACCACGAGTGTAACATGTCTCATATTCTTTCGATATAAGACTTTAAATTCATTTTATCACTCTATACCCAGAGCATCTCCAAGTCAGCTCAAAAACAGACCAAGACCCACGGAAGGTGGTTACTCACTTATTTTACATCCGGGGAAATTAAGGCGCAGAGAAGCGAATCTCTTCAGACAAGACTTAGAGGGCAGAAGTTGCCAGAAGTGAACCAAGCGTGGGCCTGGCTGTAAATCACAGCCTTTTTCTCTGCCCTGATGTTCTCTGCTCAGATGTTCCCTTGCAGCTTCCAAAGCCAACTAGCATCCTGAAGAGGCTGGGACCTGCCTCCTGTCCATGGAGAAGGGTGTCCCATCCATAAAGCAGCAATAACCAACACCTCCCTAGAGACAGAAGGCAGTAAGACCTGGATCTGATGATAAAGGAAAGCAAATCTGACCCATTTTTGCAGTCTGACCCCTTCTAATATTTCCATTGTCTAGCCGTGGCTTGGGGGCATTAATCCCAGCAGAGGCGGACGTTCAGAGTCCCCTTTCAGCTGGTGTTCAGTCTCTCGGTGCAGACTACACCAGCAGCCGTAATGCAATCGCTAGGAAACGAGAAGCCACCCAATGCATCTGAGGCTGCCTCGAGTTTCATCCCCTGACCAATTATTTCCCTGCAAGAAAGGCACCAGCAGCAGAAGCCTGCATCCCTGCAAGGCTGGGAGAAGGCCTGGGAGGGATACAGGAGACAGGAGACAGGGATTAGCTGATGTGAATCATCTCCTCTCCCACACCACCAGTGAGCGGTCAGGGCAACAGCTTGCTGATAGGGCAGGAGGGGAAACTTCCCATTTAGAAATTGCTCAACTTTGGTAGTAAAAATGTTCTTTCCCCCCTCCCCCCCAAACAAGAATCTTGAAGAAAAAATATGCTTTTGCTTTTCTTTCCTACTTGCTGTTTTCAGCCTCCTCCTCTTCTCTTAATCTTCTCTTCTCTTAATCTTCTCTCCTCTGCTCTGCTCTGCTTTCTTCTCTCTCTACTCCTCTCCCTTATCTCCTCCTCTCCTCCCTTTCCTCTCCTCTCTCCTCCTCTCCTCCCTCTCCTCTCCTCTCCTCTCCTCTCCTCTCCAGTCCTTTACTCTCCTCCAATTTCCTCCCAAGAGGCTCTCAAACCTTCTCACCTCCATTTTGCTGGGAGCAGATGGAACAAACCACAAGAGAACAGTGATAGAGAACATGAGCAGTGAGAACTCCGGCTGTCATCCAGTGATGCACCCAGATCCCATGTGTTCCTGGAGGCACCACCAGCCTTTGGATCACTCCCCAGCAGCCCAGAGACACAGCTATGTAGAGAAGAAGGGCCCAAATTTTGCACGAAGGCAGTAATCCCAGTGCAAGGGGCTGTGAACCCACAACTCCGGCTGCCCACTTGGCACCATGGTGTGAAACTGCATAAGGAAACCCCCTGGAGAGGTGAGGATGCACCTCCTTTGAGGAGCTCATGGCAGGCAGGAGCTGGCCAGGGGCTGGGCAGCTGCTAGAGGGGGGTCCAAATGCAGCAGCAAAACAATCTGGGTTATCGCAGCAGCAGTAGCTCTGGAAGATCCATCTGATTGAGGAGACCTCCCAGACACATGCCTAGAGAGCCTGGGGTTTGGCAGAGGATTTGCTCCATCAGCTTCAGCTCACCTTGGCAAAAGGTGCCCAGATACCATGGTGACGGGCTCGGCGGGGATAAACACCGAACATGGGTGTGGGTTGTTTGCATAGTTAGGAAGCTGGCTGGTCTCCATCCCTCCACCCTGCCTCCTCCCAGTGGTGCCAGGATCTCAATCCAAAGTGGTCTCCTACCTTTTCCTGGGCTGGCTCATCTGCGAGCAACACGAAGACACTTCCCAAACTGGTTCCCTGCTCAGCAGGGCAGGGTTGGGGACGGACGCACCGGGCTGCTGCCTGGCTCTGCTCCCTGGCAGGTAGAGTCCCACCATCCACGTCTCTGCCTGGACCCACACGGAGACCGCACAGAGCCTTCCCAGTGTGGGATATCCCCCCCCTCCTCTTCTTCTGCAGCTGCCAAGCACATCGAGCCTCTTGCAAAACAACCAGCTGGGATGTGGCATCCTTCCCCCCCCCCCATCCAGAAAAGCACTCAAACCAAGGACATCTTTTTAGGGAACAAAGCCACCCAAAACAAGCGAGAAATA
>NW_009910512.1:50218-69284 GCF_000696875.1 Nestor notabilis
GACCTGTAAGCAGCGTTGCCATCAGGAGTGCGGCTCCTCTCAGGTTTCCAGTAAGGAATAAAAAAGCTCTGACTAATCTAAAGAGGCCTCCAAATCACTCTTGGCAGAAAGCATCCCAGCCTCGGATCCCCTCCCTCTATTCATCGCTAAAGCTTTCAGCTGAAGGAAAATAAACCATGCAGCTACCTCGCTGACCTGACCTGCAGCTGGTGCAGTTGGGTGCCGGCTGACCCTTCTATTATACGCTAACATAATAGCACTTAGTACATATACATTATATAGATTTATATACCATGTGCACAATTATAATATATATATAGTATTTAAAGATATATATACATTGTGGGGCTGCCTTCCCATCCCCATCCTGCCGGGACGATCCCTCCCGTCGCTGCCAGCCTTGCTAGGATCATCCACACACACTTGATGATACCACATTTCGCTGCGGTCTGAGATCCTCCACCTCTTCTAATTACTTCTAAGTTTATAAAACCATTCCACTGGCGACACTTAATAGGAATAAGACCAGGACTACAAACTGGGGAGTGCAGACTTCAGTGTTTTGAAACTATTTCAGTAACTTGCTGTTTAATTAAGAGCAATAGCACTGAAATTATGTCAGTGAAACTTGCCACTTATTTATTAATTAGAGGAGGAATTTCAAAGGAGGTTACGGGAGTTTAGGTGCTGGACAGCCCCGGGCTCGCTGGAAAATCCCAGGTTTGAACAGCTAGTGCTTGCTCAGTGCTCAAACACGCCAGGTCTGACTCCTCATTGCCTGGCACCTGAAGTAAACAGCATCAAGTAGAAGCGTAAAATGGGTGTTAAATGCTGCCTGCTCCAGAGCACAGGTTTGAAATGTCCTTTTTGTGGTGGAAGGCATTAGAAGACCAGGGAAAGATGGCAAAGCACCTCATCTACCTTTCCAGGAGCTATTTGCTGGGCTGATCTGGGATTGGTACACCAGGGGACATGCCTAGAAGCCTGCAAAAGGTTTGCTCTCTGGTGTGGGGTGTTGGAGAGCTCAGGGCTCCAACAGACCCAACTGCCCTTCCCGCTCCAAACTTCCACATCCTCCCACAAGGAGAAACCTCCCTCCAGTTCCACTTCCACCAAGTAAAAAGAAAAGTCCCACTCAGCCTCATTCCCCCAAATATTGTACCTGGGTGAGCTGGAAGGTGGCTGCCACATCCCCTGTTTGAGGGCAGAACAAGCTGCAGCTCCTCGCACAACCGTGCTGAGCACTCCCGTCCACCCGATGTGCTCCGGAAAGCAGCGCTGGGATGGCCGAGCGCTGGTTCCTCCTCTGCTGAGCACATTCCTCCCCTCCTGTTTTCATTCAGCCCAACCTTAAACAAAACCATGGCTGTTGTTTTTATCGGCATTGCGGCCCTGGGAATTACCTACACAAGGTCGGAGGTGCTGGAGAGGGGGTTTGCACTGCTGAAGCAGCATGTAATCTCAAGAAGGAGCTGTTAGAAATATTAAAGCTTAACTGGCTTAACTGGGTATAACACACCATCCTGCTGTATCCTGTTTCCTAGCACAGAAGCAAAAAGCTCCGGAGATAAACTGATATTTAAATACAAACTGTAGGTAAGGGATGTCAAGGTAAAACACCTCCAGTTTTTCCAAGCACTCTCTGCTTATGGCATGGGCAGCGCAGAGCGGGTCGGCTTGAGCTTGGCTTAACCCTGCACCAAGCAGCAGCCTCATGACAGCCACACTTCCCAGCCTGTCTTTAATAACTACTTCTCTTCCAGCATCAAATCTACTGAGACATTTTAACTATTTAAGAGGAGACTGGGTTGTTTTCCGCAAGTTTTCTGCAAAGCACAACCAAAACAAAAATTATTTTAAAACAAATACAGTAATACATACAATGTACACAGAATAGAATAGAATAGAATACATATTCTGTTCTGTTTTATTATAAATATTAACAATCTGCCTCAACAGAGCCCTTCTGCCTTCTCAGTAGAAGATGTTAGTAGATGTGTTTTTGCACTGATATTTCCAGTCTGAAACAAACAACAAACAACTAAACGGACTTACGAAAAACCCCGCAAAGCTGAGAGGTTGTATCATACAGGTGTTGACACACAGCCAAAATCTCCAGGCTTGGTAGAGATTCAAGATACTAAGCAAGGAAATCAGAAAGAGAATCACAGGCTCGAGTTCAAACAGCAAGGTAAATGGCAATAGATTATTACAGAGGATACTCACGACCTGCTGAAGATTCCTAACACAAGCACGATCAGCCTCCGAGCATGAAATTCAAGCACCTTCCCCTCCCCTCAATAAACCACTAAAGCGCTAAAAGAAGTGGGGTGGAAATTAAAAATCACCTATTTCCAAAGCCAAAAACACAGCATCCAACCCACCTTCCCGCTCCCGGTGCCAACACTCGTCCTCCCCTCGCCTGCCGTGGCTGCGCGGGGAATCCGGCTGCGTCGCTCCTCGGGTGCCTGCAGCCGAGTGGAGATTGTCATTGATTTGTGTGCTGAAAGTTAAGCCTTTCTAGGAGCGGTTAGGAGAATTCACTCCCACCACTCCCT
Organism: Nestor notabilis; assembly: GCF_000696875.1. Classification (NCBI taxonomy): domain Eukaryota; kingdom Metazoa; phylum Chordata; class Aves; order Psittaciformes; family Psittacidae; genus Nestor; species Nestor notabilis. The sequence continues at coordinate 52,777 of NW_009910512.1, forward strand.
CTAAACCAAAAGTATTTGGCACAGAGCCCTCCTTGTCCACCTGTACTATTAAGGTCTAAACAACACACGGGACATGGACCGATTTTCGTGTTTTCTTTTTAAACAAGCACACAAAGTTCTTTGGAAATAAAATCTTGGGGGGTTGTTGTGGTTTTGCTATTTATTTTTTTTATAATCTCATTTTTCTTACAGCAGATTCGTAGCATCCTTTTCATTCTGCGCTTGGCAGGCCAAGCCTTTTGCTGCGGTAACTGATCACCCCTGACAATTTGCTGATTTGCCCCAACACAGGTGATTCTTTGGATGACTTTCCTACCAAACTGATCCTCCTTCCTGGCAAACCATGCATACCTGAGACATGAAAAACCTGAGGTGAAAACCTTCTCTTTTGGAAAGAACTGCACATAATTTAACTAAAAAACCATGTCTGTGCATGAACAACCCAAGCGAGCAAGAAGATGGAGACAAAGCATTTTCAAAGGGGGGGTGTTTGCTTACCGAAGTCCTCAGTCTCTGTCTTGTCCAGGTGATAAGACCCCAAATTGGGTGCCCAATCCAAGGAACAAATGATTTTAAAACCCTTCCCAAGAGCCCAGCACAGGGTCTCGAAGCCCTCCCAGCACCCAGATTTAGAGCCACCTCAGCTGCTTCCGTGCACCCAACAACCCCATCCTGCACCCACCTCCTGTGGTCACTGTCCATGAGGATGTCCACTGTCAGAGCCCAGCTCAGCAGTGTGCTGCCTCCACGAGCAACCCAACCTGGTTAAGCCCAGCTTGCCGGCATACGTACAACCCCATAGGGTTGGCCATCGTGTTGAGTGATAAATAACAGGTCCCTCCTCTTCTCCTTGTTAGGTGCCCTAAGGATCAGCTCATTCTTGTGATTCAGCCCCAAGTTAAGCAGCCACATCTCTGAGCATTAAGCTAAACACTGCATTTAATAAAATACTAGTTCCTTTCTGGCACAGGTATTATCACAGTGAGGAAACACAGATTTTTTGTTAACACAAAGATCCGATGAGAGAACCTCAACATCAAGTCCCATGTTACATGCCTTTCTGCTGTATTTCCTTTAAAGAAGCACACCCCCCCCCCCTCCAAATCACAACCAAAATTGTTTATACAAGGGAAATCTTTCTGAATCATGAGCAAAATCAAGTGTAAGATAGCCTGGGGCAACCTGGCACTCCCAGACACAGCTTGGAAGAGCTCCGTGCTCAAAGCACGGTTACTTTTGAAACTTTGGTTACACACTTTCTTGGTCTGTAGGAAACAAAAAAATGCTGCTTCCATCCCCACACCCAAAACACTATCTGCAACTCCTCTGACTGCTGGGTTTCTAAGGAGTGTCTGGGTAAATCAGTAAATGAAGTCGGTGAGAACAATATGTCTGGCCCCAGATAAGGGTAAAGCAAAACTTGGGCAGCATCCAGCGAGTGCCAAGCCAGCATGGAGAGGAACACCAATTGCCACCCACTGCTTTTCCTGGTACTCCCACAGCCTGCATCCCCTGTGGGATGGGAGCACCCATCCAACCACTCACCCACACCGCAGCCAAGCTCCCTAAGCACAAAACCAAGCAGCTCTTCATTTCCCACAAAAGTAGCTTTTTTTTAGGTGGCTTCCGTCAATCCACCAAAGCCAATGTGTTGAAGAAACAATTACATCTCTCCCATGCTACTCAAGTGCATTGTTGGTGGTGCTGCTTCCCCAAGGTGGTTGCTAATCAGCGTGTATGGGAATGTTCCCAGCACCACTGAGGTGCTGAAGCACATACAAAGAAGAGCAACAAGGTTGGTGAAGGGTCTGGAGCACAAGTGCGATGAGGAACGGCTGAGGGACCCGGGGAGTCTGGAGAAGACAAGTCCCAGGGGGGACCTTATCGCTCTCCACAAATACCTGAAAGGAGGTTGTAGTGAGGTTGGGTTGGTCTCTGCTCCCCAGGAACAAGTGACAGGACAAGGGCAAATTGCCTCAAGCTGTGCCGGGGGAGGTTTAGACTGGAGATTAGGAGCAATTTCTTAACTGAAAGGTTGATCAGGCATCGGAACAGGCTACTCAGGGCAGTGGTGGAGTCACCGTGCTTGGAGGTATTCAAGACATGTAGATGTGGAAGGTATCCTTGCCCATGGCAGGTATTGGAACTGAATGAGCTTTAAGGTCCCTTCCAACCCAAACCAGTCTGGGATTCTATGATTCTGTGTGGTGGTTAGAGACATGGTTTAGCAGTGGACTTGGCAGTGTTAGGTCAACAGTCAGACTCAATGATCTTAAAGGTCCTTTCCAACCTAAACGGTTCTATGATTAAAGTTGTCCCCAAATTTCTGTAAGCAAAACCTGGTATTTTCATACAGAAGAATATGTGGGGGCAGACAGTGACAACTGAAATATTTCAGCCATTATTTTAAGTCCAAAACTTTGGCAGACAAATAGGTCTCCACTGAACCCTGGAAATTATTTGTCATTTTCCATGTGAAATTGGTTGGTTTTTTGATCACCATTAACAAAGGGTTGCACGGGTCTTCTAAAGGAAGAGAGGCTAACAGGGTGTGAAATAAGAATAGCGGGAGAGAGAAGAAAGTGTTGTGCCAGATCTCACGTCAGTTCACAAGTACAATGGGAAACACCTAGTAAAAGAAAAAAAACAATAAAAAGGTCGTAATGATTGCTTATTCCAGGTCAGGGTAGCTCTAATTACACGTATATTGAATGGAAAGCTTTCCAGAAGAAAGAGTACTTGAAAGGTGCACGTTCATCAAAAAAATAAATGATCATCTAATTGGACGGTTTTCATGGGCAAAATGAGCTTTGACACAGTTTTTCTTTCTATAGTTTGGAAGTTTTGGAGGGTGTTTGGCTCTTTGGTTTTGTTGGGGATTTTTTTTGTTGTCGTTTTTGGTTTGGTGGTTTTGTTGGTTTTTTTTTTTAATAAACCATGTTTTGTAGATTTTTGCAGATTTTCCTTTCTAACCTGAGTTTTTAAAGCCAGTTTTAAACTTTTGCTATTTTGGAGCCCAATAATCCACCTCAGTGAATCCAGATCTCCGAGAGCCAGAGGAAGGTATTTTCTGCAACAAGGTTTGCTGCGCCAGTCACATTTTTCAAGGGAAAATAATTTTCTTCCCTCAAACATCTCTATTTCATTGCCAAAACCTGTAGGTAAAAATAAAGATTTTTTTTTATTACAGGTGAATTTTGTTGAGAAATAAACCCCAACAACATATTTCCTTGCTGCACATCCCACAGAAACTGCTTGCAAGTGAGAAACTTGGAAAAGCCTAGCAAGGTTTCAATTTGTCCATCCCACACACCTGCGTGTGTTTCTGTTTGCTATGGTGTGTATCCCCACTAACTTCAATACTGGTCACCGGGCTTCCAAATGTTGGCCTTATTTTAAAGGTGATAAAAATAAGTGCAAGGAAGAGATGTGAGACCACAACCTTGACGTACACCTTCATCACTGGAGTACCATCAGGTCGGGAGGAAAGAGATAGGGATGTGACCCATCTGGTTTGAGAAGGTCTCTGTGCTCATGGCTTGGGTAAAAGCTGCTGGTTTATCATCTCGAAAAGGTAACTGCGGATAGTGGGAAAGGGTGAATGAGTGAGTCGTGAAAGAGATTTCCTTCTTAGTAGCCCCATACTCTGCAGATGAGATGCAGTTTCCATTGAGAGGCTGAATTACCAGTTACACCATGTCAAAGACTGGGCAGATTTGCTGGTCCAGGCTACGTATGTATGCAAAGCTGCTGTCACAGTATGCCTATCCAATCCAGTTCTAAAGCAAGTAATTGAAAACCGATGTCAATTAAGTTATTTGCTAAAGCAATCTAGCCAGTCTCAGTGATTTCATATTTGAAAACTTAAAGGTCATAATCCAGATTGATCCTAAGGGATTTCCAGTGCTTTGCCTAAAACATGGACAGTGGAACTCAATGGGGCTTCAGCGTCTTCAGTGGAAATATGGTCTTTTATGCAGAGATATCCTTGAGAAAAGAAAACCCAGTGTGATTTCTATTGAGGAACTGGGCTGGATGTAGCCAGGATCCTATTGTATAAGTATACAATATGTATATGTACATATGCACTGTATGTGGAGCTATATGATGGGATATTGCTACTTCATATGGCTTCATTGGGAAGCTCTCAAGAGCAAGAACTGCACCCTGACCTCCCCTCTTCCCTCAGGTTGCCTGTCCCGGTGACTGGTACCAGCTCTGGAAATGGAGTTATGTCTGGGTCAAGCTGGCCCCACGGCTTCCAGTCCTTCTTGATCCACGTCTCCCAGTCTTTTTTGCTCCCCTACAGCTTCACAACGCCACAAGAGCATAAGAACAATTCTATGTTAGCAAGAAAGTGGAAAAACCCTTGCACAGACTTCGAATTAAACCTGTATTTTGCTTGGAGAACATTTATGTTTCCCCACTGGGTCGTATTCTCAGTCTAATAAAAGAAAATGAAGCCAGGCAGAGCCATTGCCTGTGCAATCTCTAGCTCGGTGGGAGAGAAAGATCATCTCCAAAGGTGACAGATTAAGATGTGTAAGGCTTGGTGGCATGACACCAGGGAGGTGCTGTAGGGCTAAAGGCATTAAATCCTCCTCCATCTCCAAAATAAAGCCATAGCCATCTGAGATAATGGCCATTCCCAGTGCTGAAGATCAGAGGCCAGGAACCTAAACTCATGCCTGAATCCACCAGCAAGGACGGAACAACACCAGCTCCTGCTCCCCAGAGCATGCACTGCAAAGGGAGTGAATGCACATCTTCCTCCTTGAACCCATGCCTATATAAATACTTGATGTATTGCTTGATTACTTGGTTACATGACACATGCCCGAAGGCAAGAGCCAGGTAACTTTACTTGGTTTTAATGCTTCAGTTCTCCCTTTCTCTTCATCGAGAAAGATTTTTGAGTTGGCTTCAGCTTGTGTTTGTGCAGGACTTGGTCTGGGCAACGGCAACTAAAAATAAATGATCATGGGATAAATCCTAAATGCAAATGCATGCTAATAATAAAAGGCACGATGTGGATCAAAAAGCCACTTTACAAAGCTTGATGGGTTGGCACAAAGTTTTACTGGAGGTATCTCTCCCTCTCTGGGGCAGCTGAAGTTGGGCGAGATGAAGACCTCCTGGAAGGTTCAGACCACATGGGGCTTCTGAACACCTACATGTGCCACCATCCCCGATGCCAAAAAACCTTCCCAGCATCCCAGAGCAGTCTTGAGATGGTAAAAGCCACTAAGTGACACATGTACAGTCTGCTGGGGGATGAAAGTCAACCCCAGACCCATCCACCGTGTGCTGGGTGCACCCCCAGAGCGTGAGCAGCAGCTCAGGGAGGGGATCCTGCCCCTCTGCTGTGCTCTGGGGAGACCCCCCCTGCAGCCCTGGTCCAGCTCTGGGGAACAGCACAAGAGGGACGTGGAGCTGCTGGAGCGAGGCCAGAGGAGGCCCCGGAGCTGCTGCGAGGGCTGGAGCAGCTCTGCTCTGGAGCCAGGCTGAGAGAGCTGGGCTGGGGCAGCTGGAGAAGAGAAGGCTCCTCAAGGGGACACCTTAGAGCAGCTCCAGTGCCTAAAGGGGCTCCAGGAGACCTGGAGAGGGGCTTGGGACAAGGGATGGAGGGACAGGACAAGGGCAATGGCTTGAACCTGCCAGAGGGGAGACTGAGACGAGCTCTGAGGCAGAAGCTCTTCCCTGTGAGGGTGCTGAGGCGCTGGCACAGGGTGCCCAGAGAAGCTGTGGCTGCCCCATCCCTGGCAGTGTTCAAGGCCAGGTTGGACACAGGGGCTTGGAGCAACCTGCTCTAGTGGAAGGTGTCCCTGCCCGTGGCAGGGGGTGGAACTGGATGAGCTTTAAGGTCCCTTCCAACACAAACCAGTCTGTGGTTCTATGAAAGTGAGAGCATCTGCAAAGTGATGTCACAGACCCTTCAGACTTCAGACTTGCACAACTCACAGCTCCAGTGCAATTGCTACACGCAGCTTTTGAAAGGCATTCCTCATCTTAAAATTTCTCGATGGGTTATTTTTGCCTTGCTCTCACGCAAAACGAGCCATGACTCCTTGCTGAGTCTGCTCACATCATCCCACCAGCAGATGAGCTAAGGACAACCACGCAAATTGCTCATTGTAACCACAGTGCCAGCCTCAGGGTGCTGATAACCCTCTGCCCAGACCACTTGCTTTCATTTCCACAATCTAGAAAGTTACCCTTATCTGGTAATAAGAACTTTAGCAGAAGCTCCTTGATGTAGGTGGAAACAATCTCATTTGCTTTCAGAAGCAGTGAATCAGGCCCCAGCTCCTTGCAGAATACCACATTAATAGTGAGAGGCAAATGAACCATTTTACTTCTCCTATCTGAAAAAGAAAAAAAGAAATAAATGCATCTGACCTGATTTACCTTCCTGATAACATATTTAAAAAATGCTCCCAGGCCGAGGACTTCGCCAGCTGAGATTTCATACGAAATGAGGCTGTTTATGTCACGACCGCAACCTTCTGAAAAATGCCCCTTTGGATAGGAAAGCTCACAAGACCCTTAGGTATAATGATCTCAGCTATATCAATAACCACATTTAGGCAGATTCATTATCTGCTCGCCGGCCTGCCCAGCCGCGCAGCGAAGCATTGCAGCAGGATGGAGCGAGAAAGGAAAACATTGAATTCAGACGTTCTTCCCACAGAAAAAATTGACATTGGGGGTCATTCTTTTCCTTAGCAAAAACCAAGCTTTTATTCCCTCCGCTTTCACGCCGAGCTCGGGAGGGAGGACTTGAGCTACACACAGTATTGAACACAACCAATCAACCTCCTTTTAGTGTGTGCAAAAGTATTTTCCTTCACAGCTCACATCTTTGCTCCCCAAGCATCCTCATCCCTTGCTGTCCAAAACTTCACAGCAGAGTATTTTTTGCCCATTCCTCATGATATTCACTCAATTACTTAACATTTTAACACCCATGCTAACTCTATTAATGGATTCCAGACCACACATCACAGGAAATTTAGGCTACAAAACAAAGTTTTATTTCATACCGGTATTTCCAAGCAACAGGGACCGTTATGTTCATGTATTATGCCCTCCAGCTTCATACAAAATACAATACTTTAACCAGTAATTTCAGCAGCAAGGCTCTCGTTCCTGCCTGCCCTCCAGCATTTAGAAGCTGAGGCAATCTTGGCTGAAAGATTTCAAATCAAGGGGGTCTTGCCCTGATCCTCGGCAAGTGTTTCCAGCAGTTTATTAGTCTCAGTATAAAAATATTAGCATCTTTTTCTATTACTTTTTTTTTTATTTTTTTGGCTGGACATGTGTAGCTCTGGTTTCTGAGCATATCATCACACCAAGTCTTTTTCTGCTAAAGAAAACAGCTTGGTTCTGTTCCCAAAGACTTGAAGGCTATGATCCCATAAGCAAGTATGAGAGCTACGACCACCTCCCTTCCCCAGTATCTTACTGCTGGGCTGCACACCTCTGATGACAGCGGATGTGGCTGCAGAGAGATTGACCATGGATGTCAATCCACACAGAGATGTGTGGAGGCTGGCACAGATTAAAAGCTTTTCTACACTGAAACAAGAAAAAAGCAAAATACAGCAGACCCAGGGCAAAAACCCCACCAAATCCAAACCATGATCCTCCTATCTCCTGTCTTGGGCCCACCATGTGAAACTGGATTTTCCTTTGAAAAGCATGAGATCAGACTCACAGTATAACAAAAGGTATTAATATGATAAACTGTTTAGTACAGCTCTCACAGAGCTGCTTGAAGGTGTGAGTGACATGGCAAACAGAGAGGAATTGGTGAACATAGGTTGTAGATTGAAGTAAGGATGCTCTTCCTACAGCATATCACCACCCCTGTCTCACCCTTACTGGTAACACCAGTCCCAGGGCTCTGCTACCTGCAGGATAAGTCCATGGAAGAGCATCAAGTGCATTTGCCTTCCTTGCCCCAAACCCTGGGATTTATTATTGCAGAAACCCAGAACAGGAGGGATCTGAGAAATGCAAGGAAACGAAAATGGCAAAGATAACAAAGGAGAAAGAAATAGCAGCTCTCTTCTAGGACCGAGAAGAGAGCCAGCAGTCCCAAACTGCTAAGGAGCAATGAAGGCTTGTACATCCATGGATGACTAACCTAAAATTAACATGGTAACATGGAGGTGTGAGGGGATAACAGATGTTAATGGATGTTAATGATTTAAAAAAATCTGAAGGTTTTGGGGGCACATCTCATCCTCTGTGGAAGGGCTGAGGCTCCTGATGATGGTTTTGTAGCTCTTGGAGGTGGCCCCACTGCTCAGAAACCCAAACCCATGGGCAACACTGCAAATGAATAACTCCCTGACAAATGCAACGCGACGCAGGGCAGGGAATTGCTCCTCAGGCACCTCTCAGGGTCCTAAACTGTGTCAAGCCAAGGAAGGGACCTCCCTGCAACAGGGGCAGCACAGTGGAGACCTCTGCTGCAGTCCTAGCTGCAAAGCTAACAAGATGTTCAGCTGCATATGGAAAGGGACGGCAAATAATCCTGGAAATATTGTAACGCCTTTGTATAAATCAGTAGCACAGCCTCAGATGGGGAGAAAAGTAATGATGCAGAAAAGGCAAGAAGTGTTCAATCAATATCTCTACTCCACATTTGAAAAGGAGCAGGATGAGATGCTTGTATCATATGAGGAGGATGAAGTAGTTTCCAGTCCATTAGTAACCAAGGAGGTTGTTAAACAGCATCTACTAACGATAAACAATTTTAAATCAGCAGGCCTGGATAACTTGCTCCCAAGAGCCCTAAAACAGCTGGCTGAGAAGCTCTCTGGCCTGTTGATATTAATTTTTAATAGATCTTGGAATACCAGGGAAGATCCAGGCAGCTGGAAGAATGCATGCAAATACTGCAGTGATCTGCTAGAGGGGCAAGTGGGATGGCCTGATGAACAGGTTGGCTTGTGCCATCAATCATGGGTAAAATAATGGGAACCCTCCTAAGAGTCAACCAGAAGACGAATTAAAGGACAGGGATACAGTTAATACTCGTTAGAGAAGTTCTGTACAAACACATCACGTCAAACAAAGCTGATTTTGTTCTTTGAGGAGATTACAAGTTTGGTTAATAAAGATAATTGCCTAGAGATAATATACATAGGCTTTTGTACGGCATTTGATTTACTTTGACATGATGTGCTGATTAAAAAATGAGTGCTGTATTAGGAGAATAAAGCACATGTGCAGGGGATTTGGAGCTGATCTCAACAAATAGCTGTCAGAGGGGAATCGGATGGTTTCCAGGGGGATTTCAGAAGGCTCAATCCCAGCCTATTCATATATTCAGCGTTTTCTTATCTGGAAGCAAATATAACATCACTGCTGATAAATCAGTTATGTGCTACACAAACAGCAGAGGCCAAGCCATCTAAGCAGAGTGGAGGTGATGGCAGCCAAGCATCTGGCTGGGGCCATCAGAAGATAAGAGGAAGGGGGCAGTGAGAAAAAAAGAGGCAAGATGCTCAGAATCAATGCAGAAACCGGGAGGTGACACCGTGGCAGGTAGTGGTGGGGACCATGTCCCCATAGAGAGACATGGATGCCTGGCCCAGAAGGAGGGCTGAAGCTTGGATATTACCCAACATCTCCAAGGAAAAATCCTTAGAGTGGGTATCGGGAAGTAAACTGGATCCTGGGATAAGAGGGGTTGGGATGAGTGATTCCATATTGCAGGATTTTGCAGCATCATTGCATAGGAGAGGACACATGACCCAGATCAGCTCTATTTGCACTTCTCGCAGGGCTTAATCCTGACACTGACCTTTGTGATCCCAAGGAAATCAATTAAAGCTTGATCCATCTTTTTCTAACAGGAATATTCCATCTGGCCTTTCTATCCCTGAGCTTTAGCTGCCCCTTGGGAAAACACAACACTTAATCCATGGGTGAACACCTCAGCGACAGCACAAAGGTGTCTGGCACAGGGGTGCCAAGGCATGGAAGAGAACATCCCTGTGGGCTACCCTACAGATCTGGACATCTAGGCCTTGTCCACTGCTCCAAGACCAGAAACCCAGGAGCTGAAAGAAAAGGCTTTTAGAAACCTTCAGCAAGAGAAAATGGAAATGCTCAAACAACTGTCCTCATTACACCTGTAACACACTATCCCTAGCATCCTCTTAGAATCATCACTCTTCTCCCTGAACAAGTGCCACCTTTCTGGGGAGGTATCATCCATCTTCCCCTGAAGTCATGTACTACCATGTCTTCAATTTTATTGTGTTTTGTTTCTTCTTTCTCACCCTAGAAAAACAGAACTTGTTCAGCAAAGGCTGCACTGCCTGATGGACCAGGTGGCTGATGAGGTACTGAGGAGGAAGGCTCAGTGATGGGGTGAAGGCAGAGGGCAGAGGGCACATGGTGTGCAGCAAGAGCTGTTTGTCCTAGGCATGGCCATCCACCATCCATCCCTTGCTTGGGTGGATGCTGGAGATGAGATGTGCGGCTCAGCAAATTCATGGGAGACTGCTTTTATCCAGGTTCAGAGAAGAAGAGGGCCCTGCAGGGTAGAGGAGGGTGCATACCCATCAGTTGATGTGTGCTCCTCACTCTCAAATACCAAGGGTAGGACCATCTCTTTTGTCTTCAGGGCATCACAGGGGCAAGGAAGAGGTCCCTTAGTGATATGGACACTAGATGATCTTAAGGTCCTTTCCAAACCATACCATTCTATGATTCTATGATTCTGTGATTCTGCACTGCTATGATTCTATGATGTGTCCTTCTTTCTCCTGCTTCTGCAGTAGCCTTGGAAGGGACCAGTCCTGCTCAGTCATGCAAACACTGAAGGAAACCTCTCCGTCTCAAGAGGCAAGAAAGCCCTGAGCAATCTCATGACCATACCAGGCACATGAAGGTTAGGCAACCTCATGGGACCTGAAGGAGGTCCCTGGGGCTGCTGCTCTCTCCCTGTGCTCCAAGCCCCATCCCTGGGCCAGCAAGGATGGGGAGGAGAGTCTCATCTCTGTCCCTGTGGTATCTCCCAGTGAGGACCCAACCGGGCCCATGGAAAGTGACCTGGAAAGTTTCCTCCCTTATCCCAGCCTAAGCCAAGCCCAAAGGATCCCTCAGCTCCAGATGCACCAACCTGGCAGAGGTGGGCAATGGTCTCTGGGAAAAAGCCTTACAGAAGAGCAAGAATCTTATTGTCTTCATGTCTTTCTGTCCTCCCGAAACCCGCTTAAGGAAGAATTTAGCCTCCAACCTATTTTCTTCCATCTGCCAGAGTTCACCACAGGAACAGGAGATGAAGTGTGGCTAATGGCACCCCACTCCCCTGGACTCATGTTTCCAGTTGACTTTGCCACTACTAGTGAAGGAGAACTTGCTGCTTACCATATTCGTCAAGGACGACTCCTGTTGCTTTTGCTTCAGGGATAGAAAGGGGTCAACAATTCAAGTCCCAGATGTTTAACCCAAACAGGCCCCATCTATCAACATCTGAGTAGAGGATTAGAATGCATTGTTATTGCTGAAGGTGAATTCAAGAGATAAGGCATTAAATCAAAGACTTACCTACCTCCAGACATTACAGAATGTTTTAAACTTAAGGAAAAGTACAAAAGCCAGTTTGGTTTAAAGTGACTGAACCCCATGACACATGGTTTTGGAGAGCCACAGAGCTGCTGCGAGGGCTGGAGCAGCTCTGCTCTGGAGCCAGGCTGGGAGAGCTGGGCTGGGGCAGCTGGAGAAGAGAAGGCTCCTCAAGGGGACACCTTAGAGCAGCTCCAGTGCCTAAAGGGGCTCCAGGAGACCTGGAGAGGGGCTTTGGACAAGGGATGGAGGGACAGGACAAGGGCAATGGCTTGAACCTGCCAGAGGGGAGATTGAGATGAGCTCTTGGGCAGAAGCTCTTCCCTGTGAGGGTGCTGAGGCGCTGGCACAGGGTGCCCAGAGAAGCTGTGGCTGCCCCATCCCTGGCAGTGTTCAAGGCCAGGTTGGACACAGGGGCTTGGAGCATCCTGCTCTAGTGGAAGGGGTCCCTGCCCGTGGCAGGGGTTGGAGCTGGATGAGATCCCTTCCAACACAAACCATTCTGTGATTCTATGATGTTGAGTGTATCTCTCATGATTATACTCCCCAAAGCAGCTTCTTTTCATTTACAGTATCTTGACCTCAAGACCTGTCCCAGCTGGAGAAGATCAGGTGGAAATCACAGTGGTCTCCTGCTACTGTGAAGCTCCTGACGGCCTTTTTGGTTTTCTGCTGACTTTCTCTGTTCCCACTATCTCATGATGGGGGAGTTTTTAAATAAGTAGGTTTGGGAAGAGCAAGGCCACAGAGGTAAGAGCAGTCTGCTGCGCACAGAGATTCATTACCTGCTCCCGTCTGAGCCAGGAGAGGAGCGAGCCTCTTCTTCTTTTCATTAATAAAAACATGACATTGGGAATTTTTTAAAATCAAATTAAAGTGCAGAAGGACTTGAGGAAGCGCGGGGGCTACAAACTAGTGCTGGAGCTAAAAGGACTCATTAAAACACAAATTATTTAGGAGAACAAACTGGAATGCCATTATGTGAAGTGTCACTGAGTCATTTTCATTTCATGGAGTCCAGCCTGGGGTTTGGCTGCACATGATAAATGAGTCCATCCTACTCCTCCCTCCCCCCTTTTTTTTTCAGTATGAAGGAGGGGAGGGAATAGACATTTACAATTCCAACCTATTGAAAAAAATCAGGTCCCAGTGAAGCAATCAGAGCTAAATCTTTTGAGAGCGCTTTGGGGAACATGAGCCCTCTCTGTCTGCTGGGATTTGGGATGCAGTCGTAGTGAGCCAGAACCACAGGTCCAAATCCTGTCCCTTTTAGGTGAGTGATCTGACTCCACAGCAGCGCCCAGCTCTTACATATCTCCCTAAATGTGAAATAAACTGGGCACCTGCGTGAGGACTCACGGTCCCTGTGGCTGAATTTGGGAGGATGCTGCAGCAGGGTACCCAGACCAATGCTGACACAGCCCTTGTTTATGCAGCAACACCTGATCATGGTGCCAACCTCCCCGATGCGCCAGCTGAGTACGGGTTTTAAGACAAGAAGCCTTTGTCTCCTGTGGTTATTTAATTTTCTGTCTCTACTCCCCCCCCAGTTTGCTCTTGGCTGCGCCATCTCAGGCTCGGCTGGAGCAGGGGGGCCGGGGGGGTTCTGCCTCGTCAAGCATTAATTACAGCAGAGGAAAAACACACTGGCCAAGCAGGGAGCTGGGGTGGGGGTGAGGAGGAAGCGGGGAGTGGAGGTAATGGCTTTCCTGGAGGGATGGAGCGCTCGTGGTTGCGTTACGCTGCTCACCCCGGTGGCTCCTGCATATGGGGCCAGGGAGGAAGAGAAGGTGGGAGTGGGCAGCATGGGGTGTTCTCTGGGAGGGTTCTTGCCCACTGAGGACTCTGTGCAAAGCACGGATGTTTAAAGGCACATTTGGGAATCATGCCGTGGTGATCCTGCCCCTTCTTTCGTGGTGGGGCATGGGTACAAAGTGCTTGAGGGAAGACACAGAGATTTGGTGCTGCTGGTTTTGGTGCATCCTTTCTGATACATTCAGGACTGTGGCTGGTCCCCACTGCATCATCCCATTTACAGCTGAGACCCCAGATTGTCTTCTTTCGGGTGAGTGCCACCAAAATTTTACCTTTCCTTGGGGCAGCTCCACGAGGCGGCTGCAGCTTCCTTGAAGAAGGCTCCACCATTGGTATGGATTGTATCATAGACTGGTTTGCGTTGGAAGGGACCTTGCGAGTGTTTGGAGGTCATTTGAGTTGACGCATTTCAAGAAATGCAAACAAAAACCCTGAAGTATTTAGTAATCGCTGCCTGGAGTTCAAAAATAAGGGAGGTCCGTCCCTGAGAAAATCACGAGATAAGTGAAAAACAAGGACATGAAAAAGCATAATGAAAAAGTGTTAATTCCTACAACGAACTCCTCTGTGTTCCTTTTTTACCTCTGAACACTGGGGTTTGGGCTGTGAGTTGCTGTCTGCTGTGTCCCAGTGCTGCAATGAGCCTGCTCAGTCATACAAGGGCTCCCTGTGGGATTCAGCCATGGCTGTGGCTTGAGGACAAGCATCTTAGAATCTGGACAACCCGTGCGAGTGCCTCAGAACCCTCATGGGGAAGAACTTCTTCCTAAGAGCTCATCTCAACCTCCACTCCGGCAGATTAAGGGTTTCTCCACATGGATCATGCTCAGCTTGATGTGTTGTTGGTGGGAAGGCTTGGCCAGGTTGGCTGGGAGTTAGACCCAGCACCCAAACATTGGCTGCTCCAGGCTATGGTGTTGGTCCTGGCTGTGGTGGGTCCCTGGTGAAGAGCAGTAGGGCTCTGATCCCATAGCAAACATGTGGACCTGAGCCACAATGTCCAACCCATTCAAACACCAGGTCACACCTACACAACACACTCCTGGAGGCTGCTTGAGCTAGAAAGTTTGTGGGTGCAGTGAAAACCCACTAGGAAGCTCAGCATAAAAGTGGGAACCAAAAGCTGTGGCAGCATCTTCCCTTGCCTGCCTCTGAACCCCATCAGCACACACTGACGCTCATGGTGGGGACAGTGTGGTGGCCTGATGGGTGACCCCGCACCTTGCCGTGATCGCCCCTCACTCCCAGTGCTGGAGCAGGCACTGTTCCTCCTCATGGGCTGAGAAGCAATGGCTGAAGTGGTTGTGAGGAGGAAAGGAAGGATGTAAAAGGGTCCCACATGTCCACTCCCTCACGTTATCCTAATGAGTCTCATCAACGGTGAGGACTTTGTTCTGCAGCTGGGTGGGATGAAGGGAGAGATGAGGACTCTGACCCCTGAGGAAAGGAGGTACTTGGGAAGATCCCTGGGAGGACAACAGGCTCTAGGAGTCTTGCAGCCCAAACCAGGTCAGGGTTGGGGTGGCACTGATGAACTGGAGATATATGGGATAAGGTGACCCAATCATTTCATCTCTGCTGTGCTATCTCATCCCTTTCAGATAGCCTCTCCCTCCCCAGTTGTTTGGAGGCACCAAACAGCTAAGTGAGAGGTCAGAAAAGCAGCACCTCCAGTCCACCTTTGATTTCACTGGGACACATTATAGAGAAGCATAGTTCATAAGCAGGACTACCCGAAAGAAAGGCTGTCTTAAAACCCTGTGAAACCTCAGCAAACCTTGTTAACATCAGCCTAACCATGCTCAACCGCAGCTCACACCTTCAGCCCAGGGAAACAAATGTCACAGGTTTATACACCTATTCTTTTTCTACCCATTTAACAAATCAATGTTTCCCTCCCAGCCTCCTTCCCTGGAGTTAGCAGCTGCTACAGCTCAGACTTAGCATTACTCCTAGTTCCCAAAGGCTTGGAGATA
This sequence comes from Nestor notabilis, assembly GCF_000696875.1. Classification (NCBI taxonomy): domain Eukaryota; kingdom Metazoa; phylum Chordata; class Aves; order Psittaciformes; family Psittacidae; genus Nestor; species Nestor notabilis. The sequence goes on from NW_009910512.1 coordinate 68,157, forward strand.
AGCTTGACCTTCACTATTGGTGTTTTAATTTCCAGCCTCCATTTACTATCCTCCCCCCTGTGGAGCCCTTGCCAGGCTTCCTCCTTCCCTTGAGACTATCCTTGCTGCCATTTCACTCAGGTTTTAATCACCTTCTACTTTGATTACTCCACTTCTCTCTTTCACAGCCTTCCTCGGTGCTGTGCCATCTCACCAGCCTTTTTGGGAGCACCAAATGGACCAGCCAGATTTCCCTTAGGAAATACCTACTCTCTTCTTGGTTTCTTCCCTACCCTGGCTAGAGCTTCAAAGCCGCTCTCCCTGCTGGCAGTATTCCCAGGAGCAAAGCTTTGTGGTCAAAGCCAGTAATGATCTGAAGAGGCCAAGCAACCTGGCATTAAGCTTTAGGTCAAATCCATGTTCCACCGATTGCCCTGAACAGCCCAACACCAACAGGCTGATGCATCAAACCCCAGCTTGTCACCAACAAAGTGCTCCCTGAACACTCGAAGTTGTTTTAAACCCTGAATAAGGAGGTCTAATACCTCTTCCTGCTAATTTATAACTTGTTTTCTTTGCCATTCCCAAACAACATTCAAGCCTTATTTGAGTGTTAGGTTCCTGGATTTGGAGGCGAGTTCCACTGACCCAACCCAATGCAAGAGCATTTTCTCATGGACATGGCTGCTTCCTTAAACAGACGTTGTGTTATGAGACAGGGAAATCAGAAATATCCAACATACTTTCTCTGGCTGCTCATTAGCTCAGAGATTCCCTTTCTCTGCCTCTGCTTGGCTATATGCCTCCCCCCAGCTTTTTCCAGCCTCTCTCGGTGATTTTTTCCTCTGGCTGGTAATTGTTCTCATTGCCCTTCGCTCACAGATGGTCCCCAGAGAGCTCACTATTGATGCAGTGCCAGCTCTCCTCAATCCCAGCTGCTAAAGTGCATTAGAAGACCAGCTACTACGCAGCAGAGACCGCTCCTCCACTGCATCTGCCCCTTCACACCCGGGCCATTGCTGAAAGAGGATTTGCTCACCACAGCTGCCACAGCTGGACAACCTCTTGGTCCCATCACAGCAGCCAGGTCACCCCCCAGCCCCACTGCACCCCAGCCAAAGCCTCCTGGGTCTATCTGGATCTCGCTTC
>NW_009910512.1:69305-76880 GCF_000696875.1 Nestor notabilis
TCTGGTCCTCCCTTCCGCGTGTACTTCTGCCCGCCCCCGCCCCTGCAGCTGAGTCACTTCCCCCTCTTCAAACCTCCCCTTGAAGCTTCCTCATCTCCTTTGGCTTGTGAGAGTCTCTGCGGTCCCAGCCCAGCAAACCTTATCCATGGAGGGGTCCTCTGTCCTCATGGAGCATCCCTCGGGATGAAATTCTTCCCTGTGAGGGTGCTGAGGCGCTGGCACAGGGTGCCCAGAGAAGCTGTGGCTGCGCCCTCCCTGGCAGTGTTCAAGGCCAGGTTGGACACAGGGGCTTGGGGCAACCCGCTCCAGGGTCCCTGCCCGTGGCAGGGGTTGGAGCTGGATGAGCTTTAATCCAGTCTGGGATTGCAGCCCCACTTCTCAGGGACAACCCATACTGCCACCCAAGCAGGATGGATGCGGTGGAAGAAAACAAGGGGGAAAAAAGCACAGCAGAGCAGACAGGAGGTGAAGGCAGCTCTTATTTTTCACTGGACCAAGTTGTTTTTGGAGGCGCAAACACTAGGCTCATTCATGAAGCAGCTAAGTGCTGGGTTTTCAACGGAAACAATGAATTAGCAAGGATAAGCAGTGACAGGATAAATGAACTCTTTCCTGCCTCCCAAAGTGTCCTGTTTCTTTCCTAACCCAGCAGCCAACTGCTTGTTGAGCTCCACGGCACTCAGCCCCAGCGACCTGGAGCCTCCAGGGAAATCCAAGGGCTTGGAGAGGAGCTTCCCACAGAGCCACCTCCTTCCCTGCAGCTCCACACCCTTCCCACCCAAGCCCATGGGAGCAGGGGGCAGGAGGGGACTCCGCACGTTGCTGGGGATGTGAAGTGTCAGCAATGCCACCCAGCAAGATGACAACCCTGTGGCCAAATCAGATGAAGCCAAATCAGATGAAGCCTGTCAGAGCTCAAGGAGAATCTGGATGATGCTCATAGTCATATGGTTTAGTTTTGGGTAGTCCTGTGAGGAGCAGGACTCAATGATCCTCATGGGTTCCTTCCAACTCGAGCTATTCTATGATTCTATGACCAGTGCCCTGCACACCAGCCCAGTGGGACCCAACTAAACCCATCCATCACCACTCAGGAGCAGAAAGTATCCCAGTTCTCAAGCACTGTGAACCCAGTGCCTTTCACCATTGTGCAAGTTAGCTTCAGAGAGATACAAATAAAGTGGTTTGACTTTCAGTTTCTGCTATCTGAAAATCTATCAGAGGGATATGCTACCTTAGTCTAACACAGTGGATTAAAGCAGAAGATAAAATGCCATTCCATTATCTATTTATTAAAAGCACCACTTGAACTGCTTTTATTCGGCATACATCTCCTACTAAAGAGGCACTCCTTGACTGTGTAAATCAGCGAGCAATTGTGTTTTAACAGCCTTTAGTATGGCATTTCCCCACACTTTTAGATGGACTATCAGAGAGAAAGCCTCTTCCAAAACTCACTTATCATAACAGGAGTGAGCACAGAGCTCTTTACCACTCCTCTACCACCGAGACAAATACAAAATGGGCTTGTAAAGCTCACAAAGCATAGATCATCCCCACCTTTCACCCTGCTGCATGAATATCCTTAATGACAGGTCAAAATAAATAATTTTGTTAGCAGAGAACTATTCAGCTCCCACTGACGGATGGGACTTCTGGTAGGTGATGAAATGCAGGCTGTAGTTCCCAACCCACTGATGCTACCTGTTCTGCAGTAACCAGTTCTCAGAGAACCAGAAAGGATGGATCCATCTCAAATCTACAAGTTCCCTGAGCAAAAGTGATGATGCTGAATTTTCAGGAAAAGGTTTCAGGCTTAATAAAACAATATCTGTGAACTGCAAAACAAACAGGAGGTTGTTGGATTCTCTCTGCTCCACCAGAATAAATAGAGCTTTTGGGTGGTGGGGGATATTTTTCCAGCCCAAGAAGCATTCTCCCTTATTTTTTTTTTTTGCCAGGCTATGCTACTTCTGATATTCTCATTTTCTTTATAGAGGCCTGGATGAAGAAACCTGGAGTAAGAGTACTCATGAGCTGCTTACATTTAAAATGGAAAGCTGATAGAAGACAAGCACAGCTGGACAGGTCATACTTTGCCTAGAAGGGTTGGACCAGATGATCCTTAAGGTCACTTCCAACCTGGGATTCTACATTTCAATGATTCCATAAAGCACACCCTGAACCATGCAAATCAATGGAGGCCCTACCACTGACATAGGCAAACTCCAGGTCTGTTGGGAAGAGAGGAAAGGGATGTACCCACATGCACAGGGAAGCACACCCATGGTCTGGAAACGGAGTGGATGGATGGATGGATCCCTTCTGCTATGCTGCCATCAGAAGGAGCTCAGCACACACTGTGGCAAATTCAATGTTGATGCTAATGCCCTTGCTCCTTCCTTTCATATGGCCACCTGCACTTTCTCTCTTGCTGCAGATAGTGTAGCACCACCTTGCTGGAGAAAGCACAGGGCCCAGCAGTGCCCCATGCAAGGACACCCATCCTTGTCCAGTTGGTTGCCCAACCTAATGCACCCCAGCTGCCACCACGTGAGCCCAATTCTGACAGGACTGACAAACCTGAAAGATCATTTCAAACCACAATTGCTTCAAATTCAGCCTGCTTCAGCCTGTGACCCTCTTGGCAAGATCTCCCTTCAGCGCAGCAGCCCCAAACAGGAGCTGACAGTGCTTCACAACCTTTTGAACCAGCACTCGGGTCCCTTGGGTACTGCAGGGAGGATTTCTCTTAACGCAGTGTAAGCTCCCCGGCTCTGACAGCCCTGCTCTTGGGATGCCTGGGAGGGGACTGGCATCCCATTCCCTCCATTTGGCAGTGTGAAAGGTCACCAGGGAAGGTGCACTTGTCACCAGGAATAAGCCATTACATGGAGGTTGTGTCACATCCTCTTTCTGGGAGGATGGAGGCAGCTGAAGCCAGACAAAAGCTCTTCTGATGACAGTGGGGTTTGGATCCATCCCAGGCAGAAATGCAGAGCAGCAAGGAGCAGAACCTGTCCTAAGTGACATGGGTTATCAGCTGGCGTGGAGTGAGCCTCAGGGCACATGTCCCTTCCCACCAATGTGCCAGTCCAGCCCGGTCGTCTCCTTAACAGAAATCACCCCATGACCATATAGCTTGGGAAGTGCCAGCCTCCCAGTCAAGCTAAATACACTCCCTCCCTCCCTGACAACACATATGATCCAGAGCTATTCTGAGACGAGAACCACGGCAGACCTGTGAGGACTGGGCTTTAGGGCTCCAGCTCAGGAGAGTGTGTGTGACCCTCTGTGCTTCTGAGATGTTAAAGCTTTACAGTAGAAACTCTTTATTTTTCCACATTTTACTACCTATATAGATCAGGGTGACATTAGACGAGACTTTACTTCTCTCTGCAACAGGCAGCAAACCAGAAACAGGACTACAGCAAAGGGTGACACAGAGAAGAAGCAAGCATCACCTTATCTTCTGGGAGGAATAAACCAGGGCCAGCCAGCAGCAATCCTGCCCTCTCACCTGGCTCAGTGAAGTCCTAGGTGACTCCTTGCCCAAGCTCAAGTTTAAGAGGTTGTTCAGGGGGTCACCAAGACAGATGTAGCTGCTCTTGGTGCTGCTGCACTGGATGGGAGACCAGCAAGACCAGCTTCTCACCTTGCAGCAATGGGCAGGCAAAGGCAAAGGCTGCCTGCACCAAGGCTGATGCAGGCAGGGGTGTCACGATGCTGAAGGACTGGTGAGCCCGCACCCGGCTCCTTTCTGCTCCTCACTTGAATGTAGGTCAAGCCACAAGGTGACAGAGCTGTCAGAGCCACCTCTGCCCACTGAGGGGCTTCCAGCACTGTGTCAGAAACTGAAATGAAGCAATAAAAATTAAAAGAGAAGTAATAGGGATCATAAAACCCAAGCACAAGACTAAAAAGTCCCTGGATGCTGAGGTATTGTTAAGGCAGGGCATGAACCTCCCCTTTGCAGTGCTGCAAATCCTCTTTCCATGGGAAATTATCCTGGTTTCTGATTGTCACGGTGCCAAAGATGGGACAGGCTTTTGCCACCTGGATCTCTAGTTTTAGGGAAAAAGCTGGTGGAAAGGCTGGGAACTACTGTGTCATCCTTGTACACCACTTCTTGTGCCACATCTCCCAGTTGGACCCTGTGGCTGAGACTATCAGTACCTTGAGACAACGACTGAGCACACTGTGCTCATGAAGGATGCACTGAAGAAATGCTAAATAGAATCCCAGACTGGTTTGGGTTGAAAGGGACCTTAAAGGCCATCCAGTTCCAACCCTCTGCCACAGGCAGGGCCAACTTTGACTAGAGCAGGTTGCTCAGTGCCCATCTAGCCTGGACTTGAATGTTGCCAGGGATGGGGCATCCACCACCTCTCCAGTAACTCTGATAACTGACATAACTAGCCCCAGCCTAACAGGTCTGCTGGTCTGAGCTCTGATGAAGGAAAACACTATTTTCTTAACAGCTCTCCATCCCCCAGCCTTAGAGATAACCCAAAGGCATCCTCCCCCATCCCAATACTCTGCGGTTCTCCCACCCTAGAAGGTCCCACTGAAGCAGCAGCCCCAGCACCAGGAGTTTAATAGGGGGGAGGCTGGTTTTAATTCATTTGGATGCAGAGCTGAGGTTTTAATCACCCCTGGGGCCAGCGGGAGATTCGCTGCCTCCCCACTGTTCATCATCCCCATCCTCATCCCTGTCTGGCCCCAGTGACCCATTAACATCTCCTTCTTTTTGTAAATACTGCCCGAGCACTCCTGCCTGACCTTCTGGCCTCAATTAATTGTGGCCTGGGGGAGAAGCAGGTAAGAAAGCACTTAAATTTAACTGATCTCTGCAGATGGTGAAAAGAGAGCTCGATGTGACAAGCACGGGTAGCAGCAATGGGCAAGGGCAGGACAAGGAGAACAGAGCTCTTCTTGACCAAACATCCCTGTAGATACCTGCCTGTCCACATCTCCCACCACTTTATGGGATTTGGAGAAATCCTGCATGCCATGGGATTCGATTCTCAGGAAAAAAGCCTGCTCTGAGGAGGTTATCCTGGTGAGCAAAACCTCTCTTCCACTGAATCCCACACTCCCAAAGCCCTCAGTCCAGTCGCACTGGTCCCATGGGGTATAGGTCCACTCAGCCACACTTGGATCTAACCCTGTGTCTCACAATACAAGGCAGAAGTTGTATCATGAGCTCTACAGCTCCCAAGTCCCATGGAAGTCTTGCTGGCCATGGAGACTGCTGCATGAGGAACCACTGCATCTGAGAAAACACATGATGGCAAGAAGTATCTCAGGCTCTAAACAGGACTAGGTATTAGGAAGAAGCTCTTCCCTGTGAGGGTGCTGAGGCGCTGGCACAGGGTGCCCAGAGAAGCTGTGGCTGCCCCATCCCTGGCAGTGTTCAAGGCCAGGTTGGACACAGGGGCTTGGAGCACCCTGCTCTAGTGGAAGGTGTCCCTGCCCGGGGCAGGGGTTGGAGCTGGATGAGCTTTAAGGTCCCTTCAACACAAACCAATCTGGGATTCTATAACCCATGGTGATACCAGAAACATAACTTCAGCACAGCACCAGGCTTCCAGCTCCTGCTGTGGGGAGCAACAGGTCACCAACAGAACAGTCCCAATTCTATAGGAAGGTGGTTTTGCTGGAACAAAAGCAAAAGCCACACAAATAGGTTGATTTTTTTCCCTAAGACATCACTAAACTCCACAAGCAGGTAGCGCCTCCGTATCCTGCAAGCAATGCTTTCAATATTAAGGAATAAAAGGCTGTGGTGGGGAGGGGAATAGTGGGAAACCTTACGGGCACCTGAGCTTCATTTGAGACCTGGTGTTTGCAGCATGGCCTGCATTTCATCATTTCATAAGTAACTCTTACCAGGAAGCATTACAAAAAAGGGGGCATTTCAAGGCAGAAAAGTTGGTCTCCAAATGTAATTCTCATTTTTATTTTTTTGAAATCTTTTGTTAGCAACTCTTCCGGAGAGCGAATCCAGCGGAGGCAATGGAGTGCAATGTGCACTCCTAAATTAGTTTCCGGGCACTTGGGATGCTTTATTATTCATATCCTCCAAATATTAGGTAATGCCTTTCACCCCTTTCAAAGTCTATATGAGGGGTCTTTGATGCATTGTGGAACTTGAAAGTTGCAGGTCTAAAGAAGAGTTTCTTTTAAGTCCTCACTTTTATCAAGCATATTCTGTTCTGTTCGCTATAATGCACACAATGGCATGAGAGTCTTGACCTGCTTCATGTCTGATGAGTTGAAATCTCAGATGCATAGGATAAAACAGCCATTGCTAGCAATACAGCTTAAACACTTAGGGCTCTATTCAGGCAAACATTACCCAGGGGTCTGCCACGCCACTGAAAAGCTGCAGAAATTGGCTCCGTAGATGGCTGACCAATTCAGCAGTGAGAAATGACCCCGGTACATTAACTCCCCTTTTCACATCACCCTGAGCGAGCCAGGGTCTGGAGGTAACAGCAGCAGGAGGCGAGAGCCGGTTGAAGCCAGATTCGTTTTCTTTATATAAAGTATTTTTGCGTGCGTGTGTGACCATGAATGTCATTATGTGGATCTGCAAAAGAGGGAAAGTAATGACATTAGGGCACAGGCACAGAAATCAGCAAGGGTTTTTGCCTTACGGTTACATGGCAGAGCTGTCACATCTTCTGTAGAAGTAAAATCTGTAGCCTGTAAGACACAGCAAATGTCTCAGACAACCAGGTCTCTGCCTCTGCTGAAGGTACGTGGACTTCGGTGCATCACTTTACACCATGCAACACTGGTCTCCCCCATGTTTTAAACAGAATTATTAGTTCTTGTTCCATAATAATTCCATTTCTTTTTTATTTTCACACTGTAAGCTCGCTACTTCAGAAGTGGGTCCTGCCCCATAACATACAGGACCCAGGACAAGGATGTAAAGTGGAACTTATCCTTGCAAGAGAAAACATGTTTTGGTACAAAATTAAATATTTTTGCCCTTTAGACAACTGCACTGAAATGTTTTTACAAAAGTACCAGGCTACTGTTTAGGATATTAAGCTCCTCTTATCAATCTCCTCTTGACAGGTTAGAACTCAGAAAGATTATTGAAAGGGTGATCTTGAAATGCAGGGAATAAAATTCAATGTAAAGGCTAAAGAGCTCCTAAATGGGTTGAAGCTGCTTGAATTTGCCGTTTGTGTCTTATACTGTAGGAGCAAAAGATGCCTCTTGGGCAAGTTAGAAAAGGAGCATTCAAACTATATAGGGAGGTGTTTGTAACAGATACAGGTCCTTTTCTTATGACTCCCCTTGCCCAACCCAGTGCTACACCCTAGTATAGGCAATCCCAGCCTGCCAGCCTAAAACATGCACCAGAATCTTTATAACACCAACATGTCACCAGAAAGACCATTTCTTAAGTTACACAAAAAAGGAAGAGGTCAATTTTGCATGCACAAAACCTAGATATGTCTGTCCTGACATTGGCAAAACACCCAGCAGCAGCTCCAGAGCATGTAAAGAGGGGGGCACATGTGGCTGCAGCCGCCGGCTCTGGGGGGTGTGGTT
>NW_009910512.1:76911-79233 GCF_000696875.1 Nestor notabilis
TCTAAAAGGAAATCTGATCCATAGGGATACAATCCCCCATCCCATCAGGCTCCTCCAGGATGCTGCAGGCTCAGCGAAGCAAGGATGGGCCTTCCAGAGATGCTGAGCAGTTCTCCCATTGCTGGTATGGCAGTGGCAGCACCAGGTACCAAAAATAATATGAGAAAATCTCAGCTCTCACACTACCCACCTGGTTACGAGGCTTTTTAGGAGCCCTCTTAAGCATCCTTATTAAAATACCATCCAGAAAGACGGGTTTTGCCCTACATGTGAGAGGTGCAGTGCTGGTTTGCTGGAGGGGAGTTGTCAGGTCATTATTGTGTATCCTACAAATTCTCTGAGCTGACAAGGAAACTCCAACAATGTGCTGGTTTATCAGTTTGTACGTTGGAAAAGGAAATTCTTTCGAATTGGGATAACAATTCTGTTCTTTTGTAGCATATGAGAGGTTTTCTGCTTGGGGTCTCTGGCAGAAGCAGAGCCAGGACAAGGATGGGACCCATCACTCACAAGTCAACACAAAGATGCTGTCGCAGCCAACAGGAGCATCTGCACAAATTATAAGGAGCCTGAAACTGCCCCTTTGAGAGAAGGAGAGACAGAAGAAAGAAGCAGAACTGCAGGAAGAACTAAATCTATTTGTAAACCCCAGGCAGAGCCGACATGAGGCAGCCGGCACAGAAGTGCAGAGATGATAATGGAGCCTGATGGATAGTTCACAGGATTATTACATACCCTCCAACTCAAATATGCTGAGGAGCCAATTATTTAATGCTAAGGACAGTGCAAACCGATGTTTAATAAGCTGAATCACTCCAGAATTGTAGGAGCTCAAGGGACCAGACTCCTGCTGGTGTAAATCAGGGAAGGCAGCGTTAAAATGTGTCAGATGCACACTGGTCCCCATGGTTATCGCTGTCTCTGCCACGGGCTGGGGAGCATGGAGGGGAAGCACAGGTTGGTGACCTTCCAGCCTTTACAGGTGAGGGGGTTGCTGCTCCTGGGAGGATAGGCTGAGTTTACCTTCTGGCTGATTGCAGAAAGGCAGCAGGGAAACAGTGGGAGGTGCAGGAGCCAGACAGGAGTTTGGTCTGGGCTCAGGGTCCTGATTAGTACCTGTTTTGAAGTCACTGATAATCTCTGGAAACAAAGCATCGCTTCTCAGGCTTTTCTGCTGGGAGGGGTGGTGAGCAGCATCTCAGCCTCCCCCTGCCCTCCATGCCAAGGGGTGACACTGCAAACACAACATCTCCTCACCTGGTTGGCTCTGGCACCCAAAGGAGAGGGACAGGCTTCTAGCTCATACTAGGCTGAAAGCCCAAGCTAGGTCAGATGTAACATGGGATAAAGCCACTAGCACTGATGATAAAGGGCGTCTATGTTGTTAAATGTAAAGGGTGGCTACAAATAAGATGGAGACTCCCTTTTTACATGCAGAAACATGGAAAAGACTAGGGGTGATGGGCACAAGTTACTGCTGGGGAGATTCTGACTGGACACAAGAGGAAAATCTTTCACGCTGAGAACAACCAGCCATTGGAATAATCTCACCAGGGAAGTGGTCGGTCCCCAGCGGTGGACACTTAAGATTTCTCTGGACGGAGTGCCGGGACATCCAGTCTAAGTCATGCTGTGCCTAGGAAGGCTGGACCAGATGATCTTTGAGGTCTCTTCCGACATGGTATTCTATGAAATGCCTGAAGAAAAGCCCTTCCTGAAGCCTGTTCTCATCTCTGCCTGTGTCACCTTCTCCCTCTAACTAAGCTCAAACCTATACTATTAAGGAGCTGGGGTGAGTCTTAAAATCCACCCCTCCCCATGATACATCCAGCAACACTCCTGCACATCCATACAGTCCAGGCTACTGAACAGACCCAAGAACAAACGTAAGGAACAAATGCTTTATGATGAGGGTGCTGAGGCTCTGGCACAGGGTGCCCAGAGAAGCTGTGGCTGCCCCATCCCTGGCAGTGTTCAAGGCCAGGTTGGACACAGGGGCTTGGAGCAACCTGCTCTAGCGGAAGGTGTCCCTGCCCGTGGCAGGGGTTGGAGCTGGATGAGCTTTAAGGTCCCTTCAACCCAAACCAGTCTGGGATTCTGTGATTCTGTGACAACCCAGCCCCAAGATGCTCCTCTGCATCCGTAACGCATGTGCAGCGTGGGGCGCAGGGGAGAAGCGGGGACTCAGTACCTGATGGATGAGGACCCATAAGGACTCACAGTATGGCTCTGATTAGGGTTTGGCCAGTGCAAACCAGGCAGGTGCTCATGAGAAGATGGTGTATAAAGACCGGCCTCTCACCTGGTGCACGCAAGATAACG
>NW_009910512.1:79260-88479 GCF_000696875.1 Nestor notabilis
ACCTGAACCAGCCTAGATGATAAAAAAAGGATGCTCCTTTCTTCCTATTCAGGACCCCTCGGCAAACACCCAAGCCACAGCTGCAGAAAAGAGGTCTGGAGAGGACCTTGAAATGTCACCCAAATCACAGCCCCGTGACTGGGTCTTGCAACGGGGCCAAGCACAACAAAAGCCAAAAGCACTCCAAGCATTAACAAATATTGTTGCTCAGCGCACTCCCCTGCAGCTGCCAGCAGATCTGCCTCCTGCTCTTTCCAGCACTGCAGCACCGAGAGCACACGTACCGATGAGAGCATCTTCCTCGCATTTACAGAAAGAGCAATTAGAGGTTCAGTCATTTACAACAGCAGAGAGTCATGGTGGTGGTAAAGCTGATTCGTGATGATCCATCAACACAACAAACGACCCCCTCTCCTGCCCCAGTAACAAGGTCAGGATCAGACCCCCAAGACCCCAGAAAGATACCAGGATAGGCACTTTGTGCTCCTTAATGCATATCCTGTTTGCGAGGAGCCACCAGCTCTCCCCACAAAGGCACCAGCTCGGCTCACCCGAATGTGTACTCACCAGTACCCTTGGTTTTGTTTCAAATCTCCGGTGATGCTCCCTTTGCTCCTCTGATCATTTCCTAAGGAATAACGGAGAGGAAAAGATAAAAAAAGAACAAAACAAAAATCTTCATCAGATCCAGAACTGAGCTGCTGGTTAAGAAGGGACAGCTCTAGAGAACCCTTCTGTTGGGACGATGAGAAACCACCAAACCACACCTGCTCCTGCTTCTGCTCTTCAACCACCCGTGTTTTCAAGGTCAGTTCAGATGTTTCTCATCCCTTATGCCTGTATCACAAAATCACCAAGCAACACCATGCTATGGAGGTGCAAACCCAGCCCATCATGGAATCACAGACTGGTTTGTGTTGGAAGGGACCTTAAAGCTCATCCAGCTCCAACCCCTGCCACGGGCAGGGACACCTTCCATTAGAGCAGGTTGCTCCAAGCCCCTGTCCCCACCCTGGCCTTGAACACTGCCAGGGATGGGGCAGCCACAGCTCCTCTGGGCACCCTGTGCCAGCGCCTCAGCACCCTCACAGGGAAGAGCTTCTTCCTTATATCTAACCTAAATCTCCCCTCCTCCCACTGTATCACATCTCCTGCGACAGCTGGGATGTGAACAGTCCAGAAACAGATCCCATCAAAGCCGCTTTGGCTGCTTCACCCATCCCACCCCCCACCAGCTAAATGTTACACCTTAGTCCCTTTGGGATTATCAACTTCCTGAGTCTTCCTACACTGGTAGCTTGGTTATCACTGGTAGCTCAGTGGTACCTGCAACAAACCCACACCCTGCAGGTGACGGGGTGCAGAGGGGGAAAGGATATGACCAGAATCCCACCAACTCTACCCCTCTTAGCTTGGGAAAAAGTAAGTCCTACAGAAGCTCCTGCTCATCACTTTGCACTTGCAAATGATGGAGATAGCAGGCTGGCTTTTCCGAACAGGGAGCTGATATCTCCATGCAGAAGGTGTTAGGTGAGCAGGACTGTCACCAGCATGTGCCAGAGGAGACAAGGGAACACACTGATGGCTGCTGACACAGGCTATGGGGTGGCTGATGAGGCATGAAGTGGCCAGCAGCTGGGGTGGAGACGGGCAGGTCTCAAAGAGCTGATGAAGGAGAATAGCATGAGCTTTGGGGGACCCGACTCTCCTTCAGCACAACTTCAAGGTATGAGACTGCCACCATCATCTTAACAGGGTCCAGAGTCCCCCTAGTACAGCTGAAGGTGGTGCCCCAGGTCTCCTCCTGGATAAGGACAGAGAGAAAGACTACCGTGGTTGTTACAAGACCAGGGCAGCTGGGCACATATGGGAGTGCACAGCTGGAAATGGCCCCTGTGGTTCAAGAAGCTGTTATTTGTGTGCAAAATAAGCAATGAGCTCATGATTTGGGGTATTTTCCCAAAAATGGCAACACCAGCTCACACCTGTCCTTAAACATGGGTCGATGCCTGAGTTATGGCCACGGTCAAGGAGTGCCACAAACTAGTGGAAACTGCAGGGGAAAAGGGATGTCCCTACCAAGGCTTCGTGGTGTGCAGTCAAGTGGAGCCATCAAAGTGATGAACTAGCCATTTATTGTGTGCAGAATTGAATTTGCTGTATTTGACATGGGCAGAGCCAACATGCTGCGTTCCCATTCAGCAAGTTTTACATGAGAAGGCTGAAAACAAGGCAAGGAGACACTTGTTATCATGGGTCAGCTGGAAATGGAGATGCTACCTACTCTTCCTTGGTCCCAAACAGTTCCTAATCGAATCAATCATCAGGGCATCTCCTCCATCCTTTCTCCAGGTAGCCCTTAGGAGGGTTTACTGGGGCAGGGTCCATCAGCACTCATTCCCATCACCCATGACACAGGCAAGCAACCGGGAACCCTCTCCCTGCTTTTAGATGGAGGCACTAATGTTGCGTCAGCCTTTGTGGGATCCTCTCTCATGGGAAAGTGCCAACAACACTTTCCAAGTCAGGCTGACACATGGATGAATGTCCTGGGATCAAGGACCCAAGGGGCTCTGACCACCCTTCCCATTTTATCGAATGGTAATTGCTATGCATGCATGCTCAAGGAAGGGTGAAAACCCACAAAGGGTAACCTTTGTGATAGCCTCTATTTTTCCATTTCGTGCTTCTGCGACCATCAGTACAAGGACATTCAGGCAGAAAGCTCTACATGGAGCACAGGTAGAGCACACAGTGCCTGCAGACAGCCCGGTGACTGCAGCCAAGCTCTGGGGCCGTGATCAGCCCCAACAAGGGGACTTCTCTGCAGCTAATGAGTCCGTCTGCTTTCAAGAGCATCCAGCTGCTCTGACCTTGCGCTCTTCAGCGTGGCCTCCTTCCTGCGCCCCAGCCCCAGTTCGGATCATTAACTGATGAGCAACCGCCTCCGCCAAGGACTAATGGCTCCCCCTCCGCTTCGCCGCCACCAGCAGAGAACAAAAGAGAAGGACTAATGGCTGGTTTGCTTCTCCCCAGCCACAAGTGATCAGCAAAGGGGCACAGAGCCTCACGCAGGCCACGGCCAACGTGCCCACATGGGTGAGTGCCCTCGCCTTCATTTTGGGATAAAACCTCCAGGGAAGGCTGCAGAAATCTGGCTTCGTGCTGGAGCTCATCAGTGCTGCAAAGGTCGATGCGCAACCTCCTCCCACCATCAGGGCAGGGCCTGGGACCACGCTTCCATTGAGTCATGCTGGGCTTCAGCTTTATCTTCTGCTCAAAGTTGTCTCCTTCTCGCTACAGGCAGAGTCCCGCATTGCGGCTTCCCCCCGTGGCACAAGGAATGTAGGGACGTAACAGCTTGCAACAAAATCACTGTCTGAGGCTCAGGATAATCCTCATGGGATGAGGATATAAATGGGAGACTCTGGGCTAAGCAAAGGCTGCCCCTGAGTTACAGTTCCCTTAACCCATTCCCATGAAGGGGAGTCTGAAGAACAGTGCCCATGAACAACCGCATTCACGGTCCACCCTCTGAGCCAGCCAACAGGGAGATGGAGAAGATGCCCTGGTGACCTTGCAGCACTTTCCAAAATAGGATGGGCATTGCTGTGAGCAGCCCAGGCTTCGTTCTCCCATACCCAAAGCACATGAGGGACGAAAAGCTGCAAAGCAGCCAGGCTTGCCTGTGGCTTTCCCCTCAGCCACAAGGTCCTTGAGGTGGTTTCTGGATGACCCAAACACACCCTCCTGGATATGACGTTAAGGTTTCTAATTACCCTCCTTGAATACATCACGAAGATGCCACATCAGCTCACTTGTGGGTCTGTTCCTCTTGCCGTGTGTCTCTATAAGGGGAGCTTCTGCCTCTCTATAGCACACTGACCTCTCCATCCCCTGGCTGGGGTGAGCTGCAGAGCTCATGATTCCCAAGCAGCCTGGTGATGGATGTGCTTGTGCTGCTCTTGAGGTCCACCCTGCACAGAGGAGCAGCCCTTCTCTTGGGTGTCTACACTGGGTACAGCCCTACCCTCAACAGAACAAGCCCTCACATACTCCCAAAGGACCATCCCCCAAGGCACCCATCCATGCTCTAGCCCTGAGCAACCTGCAGCCTGAATTCAGCTCACATGAAGCTCAGTGTGGCCCTGGTCTGAGAGCCAGCAGCACAGACCATGGGCATGCCCACCCCTCGGTCCATGCCATGTGGTGATCCCTGGGACAGCCTGATGAATCCGCACCAGTCCCTGGGTAGGACTCAACTCCAGATTAAGGCATCTCAGTTGGGTGCCCACATGTAAATCCTGGGTTTAGTTGCCGACACGCAGGTTCCCATTGCCACATTACACTCCCCAAGCTATCCAAGACCTGTGCATAGCTTTGCCAGATATGACCCGGACCTGCATCCCTCTTGATTATGAGCTGGAGACTAAGCAATATATCTTTTAGGGTAAAACTAGACATTTATGTCTAACAGCTGAATCACGACCTACATGTGTGGTGGCTGTCTCAATTTTTCTTGCAGTCCATGGGCATGATTTGGGGCTGTCTAGGGACCCATTTAGTTACTCAAACATCAATATCTATTGCAGGGTGTGAAACACCATCCAGATTCCACTGACCAAACATCCACCAATTATAACAAAAGATCAGGCACTGAGTTCGTATTTTTATCTTCCACTGCAGCCCACCTCCAGCTCCAGCTCCAAGTTTCAACAGCTCCAAAATGAAACCCGTTTACATTAGATGAGGATGACCTTCATCTCTGCACCCTCAGGCCCCTGCTGTGATGAGTGGCACAGCCGTGGCACACAAACACTTCCAGGATGGTTCCAGTGTTCGTGTGCCTCCTTCACAGAGTACCAGTGAAGTGAATAAATCTGACACAGAAAGGAGAAGGAACAACCAATATGCAAAACCATGTCATGAATCATTCAGCAAATGGAATTTGCTCTCTAGTTTTCAAATAATCTTGGAGGTTGCTTCCAAAGTGCTGTTTGCAAGCCCTCTGTTAATCTGGGAAGCAGATGCTGCTACAGGCTGTATTACAGCATCTTCAATAAATCTCCATCAAATATCACTTTTAAATGACCAGGACTTTTGCAATCAGCTTGTTTTTCATCTTCTCAGCATATCTGAAAACCAAACATCATAAACCACCTTTGCTGTGATTCAGCTTTAACAAACCAGCCTCATGTGACCTCACCTCACATCTCCCCTCACGCCTGGGTGACCCCAGGATCCTCCAGAGGACTCTGACCATTTCCTTCTTATGATCTCAAGAATCTCTGACCTCGCCAGACACATCAGTGAATCAGGAAGGTGCCAGAACCATTTTCCAGCAGGCTTAACAATGGCAAACAAAATACAGAGCTGCAGGCAAACACTGCCCATTGTCAGAGGGAAATGAGGGTGAACACAGGCTTCAATGAAGATGAGGAGGAAACTATGACATGATGCCTTGCCATCCCAGCTTGAGCATCTGAGGTATCCTGGTAGTGATGAAATAACAGACAGGCCCCTTTGCCATCTAAAACACAAAGCTACAGCTTCCTTTAGTAGCACACACCACTCAGGTGGGCAGACCAGGGTGTTCCCATCCCTTTTGGATGTGGAGGCAGATAAGAAGACATCTGATCATGGTGCAACAGGACATGCAGTGTACCCACAGAGCCTGGCTGTGGCGGAACGCCAGAGCACACAACACTGGGTGTGCAAACACCATGCCACGCTGCCTTTTGGGGATGATTCTCCTTCCAGACATTCAGTTTTATGTCAAGATACTGAAATGTGTGGTGGGAATGAAACACTGAAAGTCACAGGCCCCTGCTGTACCTGCAGACTAGTTAGCTAGACTGGGATAGTTAGGTACAGTCCATCAGTAAAGGAGACAACTACAGCAAAGATCCAGCTGATCTCAGCAAGATACCAACCTTAGGAGAGGAGAAACCACAGCACTGATAATGCATTTACTGCTCTACAACGATGGTGAAGGTAGGGCTAGCATCCAGGTATCTAAATGCGGACAGATGGATCCCACTTCGCCAGAAAATATTCTGCTCAGCTGAAAATCATGTTTCTGTCAACTAGCAGAGCCACTTCAGAGCCTGAGCCTTGCTGAAAGCCCGAGTTGCCTCAAAGAGGGCAGTGAGAAACCCACTGGAGTTGATGGAACCAAGTCACCTACCTCCCTGTAGAAAATCCCACCTGGCAAATGTGCTTTGAAAAGGCACTTCTATCATGCCACATGTGGATATTTCATTGCTTAGGAGCATATTTGTGATGATTATTGCTGTTTTTAATGGCAACTCCTTTTTGCATTTGGCTAAAAGCTGGTTTGGCTCATACGATCTTGATGGTGGCATGTGGACAGAGCAGTGGCACAGGGTTCTCTTTGCTGGACCAGGGCTTCCAGGGACTGTGTCTTCCAGACTAAAATGCCCTGAGACAGCTCACCCCTCCAAACCTGGCACAAAATGAGCACATGGATCATGGTCAGGAGAAGGAGTGGCCTGGCAGCATCTACGGCTGACATCCTTTCCCATCTCCAACCCTCGATTTTCCCTTTCCTGTGTGAAAATGGAAACAATGATGTTGGCCGTGGCTGGAAAGGGCTTTGAAATCTACGGATGAAAAGTGGTAGATAAAATGGTCCTGCATTATTCTAGTAATGGAGGGAGAGAGAAAGCCAGGAAAGGGGGAAAAACCCTACATAATAAATAGTAGTCTATAATCTACACAAATTGAATGCATTAAAAAAACAATCCTCTGAGAAGCAGCTGCTTCATTCTTTACTGTTGATAGCATCAACATGAGAGGGAAAATTACCACCTTGTGTTCTGCAACACATCACACCGACTTTCCTTTACAAACTCCAACGTCCCGTGATTGCAAAGTCAATTTGAAATTTACCATAAAACACAGAATCTCATACATTTTACAGCCACACTCAGTGCTCTCGCCCAGATCAGATGCATAGGCACTCACTTTGCTCTTAGACAAAGATCTACAATGACATGCTGCAGACAGCAGATGGAAGAGCAGACCAGGGCATCACCAAGGCCAGGCTGGATGGGGCTTGGAGCAACCTGGCTTAGTTGATGGTGTCCCTGGTCATTGCAGGGGGCTTGGACTAGATGAGCGAAAAGCTCCCTTCAATCCAAACCATTCTGTGATTCTATAACCACATATATGACCCTGAGTGCAGCTGGGTAGCTGTTGTTCTGGTGCTCCAAACACGCTGCCCTTGAGGTGGGACCAGCATCCATGATGCTGAGCCAAACTCCCCTCCTTGCACTGGGACATGCTTAAAATTCAGCTGGCTTTTGAGCCATTTTGCAGAGTCTGATGCAAAACTCCAAGTCATTTCCTTGAGGCTGGGTTACCTCCAGCAGTTTAAACCCATGCAGATCCTACAAGGAAAGTATCACGAGTTTTTAATGAAGGGAAGGATCATGCAGCTATGTCCTTGCTGGAGATGACCGTTCACTCTTGCAGCATGGATTGTACTCATGGGCTGATGAATGAAAATTAATTAGGCTCCTAGTTTTGCTTCCTACATACAACTAACTCCTTTTGCTTGTGATTAAAGTGTTGTCACCGTGACAGACAGCCTGGAGGGGTACAAAGGATTTCTGTTCAAGCAAAAGGAAAAGCTGCATATTTCAAGATGCACTTCCCTAGCAGCCTGAAAACACCACTGTGAATGCCTGCAGTACACACCCCCCCACACAAACCCTGGCTTAAAATTCACCCCAGATTCACTCACAGCTCAAAATTACAGGATATATTCAGGAAGAAGTGTCATTTTCGCAATCAGCTGCTTCCATTTGCGACTGACTTAAACTGCAATGAGACGAATGCTTGAAGAGGAAGCAAGGGTTAAACCCATAACAAGGAAGAGGACAGGCAGGACCCAGGGATGAAGCAGTTGATCAAAGGGTAGCTCAGAAGTTATTTAAAAATAAACCAGAAAGTAGAACTTCCAGGCGGGTGCTGCTGTAATTACAATGCAGACAACGGAGCCATGGTGCTCTTAAGGTTACTGGATTTTCCTAGCAGCTGTGTTTAATTTACTTAAAACATGCAAAGCCATCAGGTCACATCCCATTAGCAGAATCACTCCACAGCACTGCATGAGCCTGGCCAGCTCAGCTGCAGAAATGTTGAGGGCAAAACACAAGTGTAAAATGCCCCTAAACAGTCATAGAATCATAGAATGGTTAGGGTTGGAAAGACCTTAAGATCATCTAGTTCCAAGCAATGGCTAATGTCCATCAGGAACCTGCGTTGCCTTCCCCTCAGCCACAGCAGACACTGGGTGATTGGTCCCTCCTGCTCCCCCCATCAGAAGCCATCTACCAACGTGGTCTCCTAAGATCACCAGCGCCAGAAGTCAGTGCAAATACCTCTACTGGTTGTGACGGAGAAGGTACCTGAGCAATTTGGGATCGAGCATTTAGGGAAGCCCTTCGAATGCAGGACACACAAGTTCTCTGTGTGTCCTACAACATGTTTATGAACACGTACAATGTTCCAGCTGGAACCCTCTACTCTCCAAGCATCCTCCTGACTTTTCATGTTACCATAAGAAAGGAGACTCACTTGTCCCATATTGTCCTCAGAAGATAGGAGCTTGGTGGGTTTGTGGGGTCAGGCTTCCACCTCTGCTGCTTTGTTCAAACATACTGAATTGGGACCACACGATTCCTCAGGAGCGTCTTCAAAACACAGGGCTAAAAACCTCCTTGTCAGGAAAAAACTTCTAGAGATCTTTTTCTGTTTGTTTTGTGGTGGTTTTTTCATGCATTGAACACTGGCTCAACACTCTCTTCACCAAAGGGAACATCAAGGTTTTACCCACTATTCATGGCTCCTACCAGCTCAATTCTACTTCTAAAATTAGCACCCTGATATACTTAATTGCTAGAACATAAGGTGTTATATCATGTTTTGGTCCCTGAAGCACGCTAAGTGCTTCTGCAGCCACCTACGACGTCCTCAGAGAGAACCACAGACTGAAGCTCAAAATCATCCCATTCCCCTGAGCCCTACCCAGTAGAGTGATGCAGCTCTAGTGGTGCTGATACCTAAAAGAGCTGAAGACAAGGACAGCGCAGAACATGCCATGGGCTCCCTTCTGCACATCACCCACTTACAAAGTCATACCTATAGAGAATGGGCAAATAAATAAAAAATACAATTAAAATAAAATAAATA
>NW_009910513.1:0-683 GCF_000696875.1 Nestor notabilis
CCATGGAGATCTCCTGGCCCTCCTGCCACACATCTTTCTAGTTGGGACGCCACACTCCTGAGCCTGTAGTACGTGATCCTTGAATATGAGCCAGCAGTCCTGGGCCCCCCTGCCCTCTAGGACTATATCCCATGGAACCTTACTAAGCAGGTTCCTCAAGAGGCCAAAGTCTGCTCTCTTGCAGTCCACGGTTGCTACGTGCCCTTCTCACTGTCCTGAGGATCTCGAACTCAATCATCTCATGGTCGCTACAGCCAAGGCTGCCCTGGAGCATCACATTCCCAACCAGACCCTCCCTGTTGGTGAGCACGAGGTCAAGCATGGCACCTCTCCTTGCCAGCTCCTCTATTACTTGCAAGAGGAAGTTGTCTTCCACACAACTGAGGAACCTCCTGGATTGCTTGAGCCGGGCTGTCCTGTCCCTCCAGCAGATGTCAGGAAGGTTGAAGTTCCCCATGAGGACAAGGGCCTTGGAGAGTGAGGCTGCTCCTGATTGGGCGGTCTGTAACAGATCCCCACAGTAATGCCTCCATCGCTGTTCTCCCTTTGACCCTGACCCACAAGCTCTCTGTTGACTTGTCACCTGTCCCCAGACAGAGTTCTATACACTCCAGCCTGTCACTGACATAAATAGAAACTCCCCCTCCCAGTCTGCCCGGCCTGTCTTTCCTAAAGATCCTGTC
>NW_009910513.1:830-1291 GCF_000696875.1 Nestor notabilis
AAGCCGACGCATTGGCTGGAGTGGCTCAAACAGCTCTGCATTGCTCCAACCATTCATTTATGGCTGAAAAGCAGATACAAAACAGGGAGATTTCTTGCATTTCAGCTAAATTGCATGAAATATACTTTTAGTCAGCTCAGTCTTTCTCTCTAGAAAGTACCTGTTGACTCATGTACCATACTCACTTCTAATTTACTACTCAACTGGGATAGCGAATTATGTTAATACATACAAAATTGAAAGCTAGAAGATTCTGATTACCTGGTAAAACAAATCCTTAGTAACTTATTCCCTCTTAAAAGGGAGAGTTAAATGAGATGTGACATAGCTGCATAGACAGATGTGGTCTATGCAAATCCTTACACTGACAACTGACTGGCAGTGTCAGGTGCTGGCAATTGACTGCGAGTGTTGGGATGAATCAATACTTCCCTCCCCCAGCACATCTAGTTTAAAGCTGC
>NW_009910514.1:0-29969 GCF_000696875.1 Nestor notabilis
CCTCCCCGCTGCCTCTCCCGCACTCCAGCAGCGCGATCTGCACTCCTCCGGCCTCAGCACCCCCCGGGGCTCCCCCGAGCACCCCCCGAAGCCATGGGGATGACCAGTGTCCCTCTCAGTGGTAGGGTCACTCTCTGCTTTACCGACAGATAGTGAGACCTCTGGCCGGACAGGTAAACACGCTTTAAACCCAGCTGTACAGACACTTTGCACTGGAGACGCCTGGTTTGGAAGTCGAGTCTGTGGCTTTGAAGGGGGCGAAAGGCTTATTTTGGTGTGTAAATATTTCTGCTCTCCATAAACTGGCAAAGTGGACTAGACTGAGCACATGCAGTTCAGCATCTGTTTAGCTAGATGCATCTCAGAGAGGAATATTGGCTTTTGGCCTCCAGGTCCTAAACGGGAAATAAAAAAAGGTTGGTATCCTCTATTCTGTTTGCAATCGCCTATCCCAGGATTAAAGAGATCTCCATTTTACTGGCTGCCTTTCCTTTAACTGTTTGGAGACCAGAGATGGAAAATATTTGCCGAGAAGAAAAGAATAGCTGCATGGGATCATTTGCAATTCAGTGTGAAAATATTTCACCAAACCCATTTCTATCCCAGTGCAGTTGAAAAAATAGCACATAGCCGTCAACAGCCCATTCCGCTCTGCTGGACAGCACGGAAAGTTTTAGGCAACTAAATTCCTAATGGGAGACAGCAGCAAACAGCACAATCTTGTCTTTGACTAAAGTATTTGGCAGCTTTAATTGCAAGAAATGTTAATAATGGCTAAAATATTACAGCCTTGGTAAATGGGAGGCTTCCCACGAATGGTAAATGGTATAGCCTATATGGACAGAAACCGAAAGCAGCATTAGCGTCGAGTGGTACACTTGGAAGTGCTGAGGAATGAGAGCTTGGAAGGAAGTCAGGATAAAAGAAGAGCCGTCCAGCATAGTGCACAGGGTGTGTGCTTGAGAGAAGAACATCCAGAAATAACTGCTTTTCAAATTGATGCTCATGAAGAAATGAGCATCATTTATGTTTAATTACCTTCTCATTTTTGCTGCTACCATGGGTGGAACACTGCTTATAAAAGTAAGCTTTGGAAAGCCTGAGTGGAGCTGGACATCCTCAAATCACCCTTACTCCTTGTGGTTTACTCCTTGTGGAGGTCTCTGCTTCTAAGGCTGGAAGCAAATCCCCCAGCCCTGAGCCCCCCGGCCTGCTCCTGCCTGTGCTTGTCCCAGGTCTGCGGGGATGCCGCAGTGGGATAGTGCCCACTTGTGGCTGACCTTGTTTGAAGCAGAAGATGCAGGAAGTCTCTGCAGGGGGGCCAGCCAGAAGGCTCTTGGAAAATACGGTGCTTGACTTATCCAGAGATAATTCTTGGTTACTCTGGGCCACCCCAAAATGGACAGGGAGGGAGGAAGAAGGGAATTACACGCACCTGCATATCCGCTCTGCATTAGAGCTGTATGTGAACTGCCAAGACCCCTGAGGAACCCTAGCAGTGAATCCATCTTTGCACTACTCACTGGAGTCACGTACAATTCAGTGGAACTCTGATACTCTGGCATCTAAAAGCCTTCCTTCTCAGAGGAGCGTCTCGTTATGGATTATTCATCTGCCTTGCAATAACGTTTCATGGACCCTGTCAAGGATTAGGGCTCAGTTATGCCGGGCTCCTCTTAAGTACACAGGTGACAATCCCTGGCACAGGAGTTGAAGTAACAGGGCAAAGGAAGTGTCTGTGCCTTGAACAAAGCAAGAAGAGAACATATGAAAATTACAATAAGTAATAGGTGAGAAATGGTGAAGCTGAGGACAAAAGGGCACTCCTAACTCCAGTGTACTGACTATGAACTGTTTTCTGCTCTGGCTAAAGTCACTGGTAAAATGTTTGTTGATACTCAGAGAAGATTAAACGTTATTGTGTGATGATTTAATCATAGAACAGGTTGGGTTGGAAGGGACCTTAAAGCTCATCCATGGGCTGGGACACCTTTCACTAGAGCAGGTTGCTCCAAAACCTGTCCAAGATGGCCTTGAACACTGCCAGGGATGGGACAGCCACAGCTTCTCTGGGCACCCTCTGCCAGCGCTCCAGCACCTTCACAGGGTGAAGAACTTCTTCCTAATGTCTATTCTAAGTCTCCCCTCTTTCAGGTATTCTTCAGGTGGGTGATTGCATTTAGCTCTAAAATAGTATTTCTCATTTTTTTCTAGAGTCTTAAACAAATGCATCACCACGCAGTGCTATACATTACTTGTATGCAAACAGAAATATCAAGAATGTCAAAAAACAAATCACAGGGCAAGCCATAGAATCAGGACATGCAGTTACAGTGAAGGTGTCCTGCGTACACAATTTAGCAATCACATTGCAACACTTTCTCTCCAAGCTCCTGTGTCACTATAAACAATGCTTCATTTGTGCTTCCTATAGAAAACCTCCTTTCATGCTCAGAACAATTAAACATTTAGCAAGTCATCAAAAAATGGCCATGTGAGCTCAGAGGATGGAGGATGGAGCTTACTACCAAATTCCCTTTCTGATAATGACACTATACAACCCATGTCTGTGTTCAAAAGGAAGGAAGAAAGCTGAGACTTTGAAAGGAATCAATCACATCAGATTTACTTAGTTTTGCGTTTTTCCTAATTTTCTTCAACTTATCCAATAGACACTGAATCCTCACCTGTTATCCTTAGATTGGAGAAGGCTTAAGGAACTACAGCTCCAGCCACTGTAGCTCCTTTTACTTTACCTTCATCAAAATCTGCCAGTAGCCAGAGAAGCTCACTGAAATGAATGGGAAAGGTAAAGTGCTTGCAGATACATATCCACTTAAACCTAGCCTGACTTTTCAACCACATCAGACTGGAGACTGCATCTTCACCAATGATGAATTCCATCTTCAGCTCCAAGCACGTTTCTTGCTGTCAGACATGTTCTGGAGTAGATGCAGACTGTCATTGTTTCCGAGCAAACTATTCCCTTAAGGCTGTCTGTCAGGCGACTTCCCTGAGCCATAAACATGTTCTGCAATTGAGATCAGAAACATTAGCAACTACCAAACAAAAACATACAACACGTGCAGGCAGCCAAAACAGAATAAAATAACCCATCTGGCCTCTGCTATGCAAATACTCTCAGTCAGGTAAAGCAGAGCTACATTACCTTCAAAAAGTTCATTAAAAGGTTCCCTGGAGCTGTGTTTTTTACCCACAGCAGTCAGCTTTCAGGTCACTCGCCACACAACTTGCCAGAGATTATTGGGCGCCAGCTGTATTATTTGGCATAACTCTTTGCATTACTGTTGTGCCAGGCAAGCAGCCTCTGTGCAAGAGGCAGCAACCCAGAACAAAAGGATGGTCCCTGCCCCAGAGCACTTCCAGTCTCCATCTAAGATGTAAAAAAGAGAAGGGAAAAAAACCCTAAAAAGGAAAAGAAAACAGCAGGTGGAGACAGGGAATGGAAAAGAAAGGATGAGACAGGACTGGTTAGGGTGATTCTGGGCAGTCTCAGAAGAACAGCTGCTGTCTGGCATCAAACTCTTTGCATAAGTGATGGCTGGATGGGGCCTATGGGGAACTTGCCAGCACATTTTACCACATGAGCCATACGTTCTGTGTCACAACTGCCAGAAGCGCTTTGGGGTTGTAAGGATGGTATGTGGTTGTGGCTTGGCAAAAAGTATAAGGAGGCAAGAGTGTGTGTCTTTCAACTGTACTGATATGCCAAGAATAAAGAAAGAAACACATTAGCAAGGCTCTCAAGCCCAGTCTCTGTGACACTATCATGAAAATGTTTATTTATAACAAGAGAGCAAACTTGTGAATCACAAAACCTAACTGGCAGCCTTGAGTGATTTGGAAGAAGCAGTTTGAGAGTCTTCCCCCCCTTCCCTCCTCAGTCTATTCAAGCTGCAACCACAGCTGAAGTCACCACATTGATTAGCAGCCCTCACAGGGCTCAGCAAGCCTGGCTTTTTGAAGGGATGCTGGGAGCAGCCTTTGGAAGCTCCTGGTTCCTGCAAGGAACTGACAGATGTTCACAGGAGGTTGTCACACGGTCAGGAGAGGAGCTGAACTGCCCCAGCTTTATGTTTTGCTTGCATGTATCTGGCACAATACACACCTCAGTCTGGAAACCTCGGCTGATATTAGGTTACACTTCTAGTTAAAAATCATTCCTGTCAGTTTGAAAACCACATCCTTCAAAACACAATGTACTTTAACATTCTTTCTCTCTCCCCCCCCCCGCCCCATGGCCTCTAATTTAGCAGAGTTTTAAGAGCATCATGTGCTTGAATGCTGAGCTGCTCCCAGGCATCTAAAAAAAAGTAATTGGAGTATTTAGGCTTTAAATGGATTCTCTCCTCAGTCTAAATGGTATCACACATCAGAGGTGTCAGTATGAGTGGTTGAAGAGAGATTAGAAATTCTCCTAAACAGCCTGGTTATTAAATCATCCATACATCCACATATTTGAGTGAAGAAACTCTGACTGCCTTAGGCCCCAACTCCTCTGTGCTCCCACCACCTCAGAGCATGTGGTATAAAGAAAACATCCTGCCTGAAGACACTGGGTGTCAGTCCCGCCATTGACTGTTCATTTGGAATTTCTCAGGACCCTTCCCGAAGGAACATTGCTTTCTCAATGGAGACTTCCGAGTCCAGACCAAGGCAGTTATTTTTTGCCTGACTCTAGACAGTAGTTGATGGAATTAGACACTAAAACACCTTCAGATTTTTGCCTTCATATTTTTATTCCTCACATACAATATATAGTGCCTATCAACCATTGCAAATAGGAATATGGTTAGTAGTGGCTAAATTCTCCTCCAAGTTCAGACCTGCCCCTTGAGTGTCCCCCTGCCACTGGACAGGTTATCACTGGCACAAGATTACAGTCAGCATTAGACTGCTCAGGATCACAGGAATATCCTGCACATACGCTCTCTGGAAAGGCTAACTTGTCAATATTTACATAGCAAACATATTATAAATAAGATCAATCCTTTATCTTTCTACTTA
This sequence comes from Nestor notabilis, assembly GCF_000696875.1. Taxonomy (NCBI): domain Eukaryota; kingdom Metazoa; phylum Chordata; class Aves; order Psittaciformes; family Psittacidae; genus Nestor; species Nestor notabilis. The sequence continues at coordinate 5,029 of NW_009910514.1, forward strand.
CCTAATTCTAGACCCACATATTGATCTTAAACCAGCGCAAACCTAAAGTAGACTTCATTGATCATGAGTGGTCCAAGTGATCACTCTTCAGCGTTCTTAACCATCAGCTTTGTTTTCTTTCTTTACTTTGCTTACAAAGCAGCTGCTGCGTGGATGTTCTCACTTTCTGCTGGTGTAACTAAATTTGGAGAGCTGCGTGCAGGCTTGTTCCTGATACAGAAACAGAGATCGGCCCTTTTCCTACTCCTTTCCTTCCAAAGCATATGAAAAATATGAAAAGGTCAAGAAATTAGAAGGCAATGCAGAAGTTTTCCTGTACTATCATTGCACTCAGTAGGGTGGAAACAGCAACAGCAGCTCTTTTGCTAGCTGCACCCTTCTTATTACAAACATTGCTACAGTAAGTCAGAAATACACCATCTCAAATGCGTGCACCTGGCTATGCTAATAGATAATAATATTTTAAAGTCACCAGCACTGAATCTAACCATATCAACCCTTAGCATACATTTTGTCTCAAAAACCTGACAGGATTCCTCTCCTTTGTCCTTATGCCTGTGTGGTCCCCCTTCCCGGCATGCCAGAATGAAATGTTAATCCTAAACAATGACATCTCCTGGGTGGATTTTACATTCTGCGAGATCAGTTTCTTTATGCTTGGGAAGGAGTTTGGTGACTCAGTAACCGAAGGTAACTGTGCAATACATCCAGTGACTCCAGCAGGCTCCCCAAGGACACTGGTTCCACACCCTCTGCCATGAGACATGAAGCAGCCATGTCCTGCTGACCAGATTTCAGGTATTTTATCAAAAATACCAAGCCTCACAGTTCACGTGTCTCAGTCACCTGGGCTTGGGACATGCACGTTATCAAGGGAGAAAACCCCTGCACCTTAAATGCGGTCTGAAAAAATCAATTAATGCTTTTTATACATTCCCCTCTCTTGTCCTGAGCAAATAGCACCAAAGTAGTCATGCCCAAGGACTCCAAGAGCCATGTGGTGGAGCATGATGAACCACCTCTCTTTCAAGCGCCTGCAGCCTCTACATTTGCTGTTTTATTTGGGCTTTCTGAAATGCTCTTCAATGAACTGAATTGCTTTCAGTTGTAAATCTGAGAGGGAAAAATGCAATATTAGGCATATCTGGCTCTCCACCCCTCAAGTAATATCCATATGCACATTCCTTCCCCTTGCAAATCTGTTTACTCATGATTCTACCGGATTTTAAGCAAAGGACCTTGCATATGGCAGCAGCACTCCACTGGTCACAGCTCAAGGCAGCTGCAGGTTTCTAAATGAAATACAATGTGGAAGTCCTTAAAACAAACAGAAGATGCTTGGACTTGTAAGTAGAGGAGTGTTTGAGATTCACTAAACATACACAACAGCTCATTCTTTGTGCTTCTGAAGCTCGCTGGAGGAAGAAGGGCTTGTCATTTAATAGAGTAATTATAATGATTCATTATTATGATTATTAATTATAATCATATAATCACAGTAATGATTAATAATTATAGTCATTACTATTTATATTAGAAGACATCCTAGAGGCCCCAGTCAGAATAGTGGGCCCTATTGTGCTTCATATGGTAAGGGCAGGTGACTAGGGGCACCCTAATGACATGGGCACCATGGTCAAGGACCCAGGTCCTCCAGATCTGAGCTCTGCCTTTGCTTAATGCAATATGCAGAATGTGGTTGGGGCACCATGCAGGGTGTGGATGGAGATGTGCAGTCCTCTGAGGAATGGGGTGTCAAAGGCAGACAATACCTTGGGAATGGCTATGGGTCAGTGGTAAGGGAAAAGCAAAGTGACAGCTACAGCTTAGAGAATGGACGGATGTGCAGGTGCAGTGTTTGCAAAATGCTGTCTGCTTCTAAGCATCTCCTGGTGCTCCACTGTGTGACAACCCTGTGTGACAGCCCTGTGCCTGGATGACATGGGGTACTATGACAAGCAGTGCCTAACTCCAGTGGTTTCCAACTCATCAGGCTATTCTTGTCCAAGCCAGATCATGTAGATGTACTTCTCTAGCTGTCTTTCTGACCTGACTTGTGAGGGATTTACCCTCTTCTCCTTTCTCTTCTCCAGCACCACCCCCTCATCTACACGATTTAAACTTGGGACTCTGGGATGTAAAATAACCACCCATGCTTGTGGAAACGTTCATTATATATTATACCATAACTTCTAACAAGCAGGAGACAACAGTCTATCTTATCTGCCCAGCACTGCCTGCAGCAACTGCTGAGCCCACAACCCTCCACAGCATACTTTATTAACTCCTGGAGTTTGCTCTCTGCAGCAGTTTAACACAGTCAATGTTAATGCAATAGCCTAATATTGTATGCTGAGAAGCCTCCTGAAGCCAAAGTCCTACCAAAATTACTGGGCTTAACCCAAGTATAAAGATAAGTGTGTGTAGACCTTTGCAAGATAAAGCCCTTTGCCTTTTGTTCTGACTGTACAAAAGCTGCTGCTTTCTTGCCACCTTCAGGTATGTGGTTGGCTTGGAAGATGCAAAAGATAGGGAGCTCGGCATCCAGTGCTGTGATTTCTCTGTTCTTCTCCTCTGGGATCCTAAACTCAAATTTCTCTGTTTTTCTAGTCTAGTCCCAAGTTGCTTGGATAACCAGTAAAAGCTATTCTGTTTAGAGGCTACAGGACAGATTCAACTACTGAATTGTAAGCTGGTCTCACTTAGTCGCCTTAAAATGTGTCTGTACCAGCTCCAGTGATAAAAACAAAGTCCTTTAGTGAAATGGATGAAAATACATTACTGCAAAACCTGGGAATATAAAAAACGGTGAACCTTTACACATGTTCCCACCTAGTTCCCCAAACAGGGGGAAACACAGGTGATAAAAGGTGGCAATCTTGTTATTACCAAACACTGAAAAGTTGATCTTTTATTACATAGGCAGATCTGCTAAAGACTTCATTAGGAAACTCAATGAAAGTTTATTTGGTATGTCCTCCATGACACGATGCAGAAGAGAAGAGAGGAGCAGCCCTGGACATATGCTGGTTCTTTCAGTAATGCAATAAAAGGGACTGGCTGATGCTCATGTACAGATGTCCTTGTTTGTGCAGGACAGTGGTGCTATTTAAATGCACAATGTGATGCAATTCTTCAGGGGATCATTTTGCTATTAAAAAGCTTTACATCTCTCGGTATTCTCAATAAAAACTTCCATGGAAAGAAAAATATGAGGCTGGAAAACAGTTTGGAAATGACAAAGTTAAAGCTTTCTTATGATCCAGTCCCTGCTTACGCGATCACATATGTATGTCGAACAGGGAGCGAGGCGGAGTTGGATACTCCGGGTGAGTGAGTTATGGTGGAGCCTTGTCTGATTCACTACAAAGGTTGGATGGTATGCACTCCATGAGACATGTGGCTGCATGGCAAACAATGAGCATAAAAATAAAAACTGAACAGCTGCCTCATTTGCTAAGCACGTCCATCTTGTACACGGAGCAAGCCTGGGTTCCTGTGGGGGGAGAGAAGTCTGATTGTATTAGCTATATATATACACACTGCTTGCGGATACATCAATATCGGATGCTTTATAAGGCTGGGATATGTCCTGGACTCCAGACAGATATAAGAATAGAAGACATCTTAGAGAATATTGCATTTTTGGCAACATGTGTTGGCTCAAAGGAATTGTAAAGGAAGTAAATTAAATACTACTAAGAATGTATATATTTATAGCACTTTTCATACAAGGATCCCAAAACACCTCTCAGAAAATTAAGCTTCCCAAATTTGCTGTGATCTAACCAACAACCATTGATTTTTTTTCCTAATGTGCAAAATGAATTGGGAAAAGACAAGGTAATTTAACCAGACCATCAAGAGGAAGAATGTCTGAATTTCAGGCTCACATTTTAACTCTTACAGCAACTGTCTTCTATGAAAACATCCAGAGAAGCTATTGATTTTCATGCTCCCTTGCCCTTCTCCAGCAATCCAGCACAGTGCTCAGGCATATGGTTAACTTAAGGCCATTGATTGTTGGCCTGTGTTTCTGAAAAACCTTTTGGCATGGAGTACATATGGTTTTGAGCAAAAAAGTACATTTATAAGGAGCATTGGTCATTTTACCAACTGTGCCTAGAATTTCCTGGACATTATGAATGTTCAGCTGAACCCCCAGTGTCAGATTGCATTAAGAGACTGTCCTCAAAAAGGAACATTCCAAATTTCCATGGTCTTTGCCAGTTTCCAATGATTTGACGTTTATTTGAGCTATTGTGCAAAGTTTTCTGTTGAGTCAGATCGTTCAGGACTAGCTGCTGGGACCACAGAGTGTCAGCAGAACATAATTCATCTGTGGCTAATGGCAGCACAGTTTATCGGATAGGTAACAATTCTTCGTGCCAAGATATGCCACTAGGAAATTTGGTGGGTTTGTTTCCTGTTACAACATGAATTAAGCATTCCATTGCTCCTTTGGTTGTTTGTTGTGTCTCTTCAGGAAGAGAAATTTCTATAGCATCTTTCTGAGGTGCGAAAAAGGATGGAGAAGCAATATATTGATTTTAAAGAATCCCCCTAGCACCCTGTTTTCTGTATCATCTGTGCTGCCTTGAGTCTTTGCTGGCTTTTTGGCCGATTTAGCTTTATCTTTCTGCTTCCTACATGTACACACACACACACCTGCTCGACCTCTGCCTTTTCAGTCTATTCCGAGGAGAATTCCCTCAGACTGCACAAAGTGCTCATGCCAAGCTCTTTTCCTTCATAATAGAAGAAATACCTACCAAGATTACGCATCGCTTTTGTTGTATGAACTACAGTTGAATAAAACATCCCCGGCTGCACGGTGAGACCAGTTCTTTGAGCTCACATGTGCTTTATGTGAAAACAGCTCGCCCATAAAGGTAAAGCAAGAACACTGTTTTTTTGTGAACTGTTCTCAAAAGTAACTACACATGGAGCTCTAATTAGCTTTTACATCTGTAGATGGGACATCCTGGCTTCAGGATAGAGCTTGCGTTGACTTAATTGCTTAGATCTTAAGCTATGCAAGGCAAAGACCCTCCGTGCTTGTGTAGTACCTAGCATTGCTGGAACCAGACTGAAGTTCCTCAGCAAGACCTCAATGCAAATAATGAATGAAGCTACATAAGAGGACATTGAGTGACTCATTCTAAACCACAAGATGTTTGGACTGCAAATAAAGAAAGATTTGTGGGATATAATCTGCTGTTGAGTTTTAACACAATTCTTGTTAACTCTGCGCTCGACACAGCCAGAACAATAGCAGGCTATAGATTTTGTTTCTGTTCCTGACATTTACTAAGCGCTGCAAGACTAAAACATTTTGAAGGTTATAGCCAATGTCCTGCGGAATGAATGACAAATGTCAACTCTTACACTCTTGCAAGATCTGAGTAGGAATAAGACAACTCTATAGACCGAGGCAAGTTTATTATTACAAATACCTTATTAAATCTAAATGGTAATGGCATTCCAATTAGCTCATTGTTAGGAATCTTTCATGTTTGACTTTCATTTAGACTGATTACGGGAATAATGCAGACCCTGTATAAGTAATTGGCACAAAATAAAAGCGTTTGAGCTGCAAAACCCTCCTAGAGGCTGCGCTCTTTAAGGAAAAAAAAAAATAAATAAAAGCTTCCTATCTTTCCCAGCTCATGAGCTCTCTCTGTTCACCATAATAATGAGACAACCCATTGAGTCTCCTGTGGGCCTGGTGGTATCAGAGCTCCCTTTTTACCTACCCCTCTCTTCTCAGGAGCTGTAGGGGGGCTCCTTCCCTTTTACTCTCCACCATCCTATTCTCCGCTCCCTTCGTCGCAAGCCTCGGCACTGTTTTATTGATCCTGCTCAACTGCAGATTCTTTCACACCCAGATCACAGGCTAGCCTCCATCTCTCCCACACCCTCCTCCTCCTCCTCCTAACAGCCCTGCCGGTCTCTCTAGATGAGCAGCTGGGAACATGCCTTTCTGTGTCCTGGCTCTCTGCTCCTTGCAGAGGAAAGATGTTTTCTCTTGCAGCAGAGCCTCCACAAGCCTGATAGAGCCTATTGGTGACTCCACACAGAGGGGTCCTTCTTGCCTCCTTCAGAGGTGAAGATATGGGAAAAGACTATTTCAAGACTTTGCTGCAACCTGGGACAGAGATTTTCCTTTCTTCCCCTGGTGGAAGGATGTCCAGAGGAAAAGCACCCAGTGTGGAGTCCCTCTTGCCATGGCGAGGGCTAGAGCACAGCCCTTGGAGAGCTCAACCAGGCTGGTGAGTCCCAGCTTTCCCCCATGGGTTAAATTCCAGTTGGGCAAGTGTGCACCGAGCCTGGGAGACCTAGGTCACAACTGGGTGCGGGCTGAGGAGGAAACGTCCCATTGTGAAAGACACTGGTTTCAGAGAAAGCCATCCCAAACTATTGCCTGGAGCCCCAACCCATTGGGTTAAGAGAAGGAGCAGCAGAAGGTATTTGGTGAGAAGAGAAGCAGCCACAAGCATTCATCTCTGCCAGACCTCCCTTCCTTCTCTCTGACTAATCTGGTGCCAGCCGTGTCCTGTTTCTGGGCACAGAGGCTACAGAAAAATGTGCAATGTAGGAAAGCTTTCCTGCTCTTTCGTCTGGCTATGCACCTCGGTTGCCCCCTGCTCTATGCTGGGGCCAGGCACAAGCCTACATCTTCTGCCCCTTCCCAAACCACTGAGGATGGAAAGGAAACCTGGCAGGTGGGCTATGGGGACTCGAGACATATTCCAGCCACTTCCCCGCCACTGGGATCAAGCTGGGAGCAGCACTCTGGATCACAGCTTCCTGGCAGTGTAGACACAGCATGTGTTAGCCGTATGACGGCACGCCAGGAAAGGTCTCTCTGGTGTGGGAAAGGGAAGGGCCAGCAGTTCCTACTTAGGAACTATTTGGCTTCTGCACGGCTCTGGAGAGTGAGCTAGGAGCTACGTGTAAGCAGCAGGGTTTTGGGAAAAGCTGCGGAAATAGATGGCAATAGCAGGCAGCTGTAGAATAGCAGGAAACCAAAAGCTGGGACCAAATTGCCTGAAAGCTAGGCCAGGATCTATCCTGTTGGTCCTAGAGGAGAACAGTGGTACCCATGGCACAAAAGTGCTGCATTAAGTGGGCAGTGGAGCAGGGCCTAGACAAGGTTGTGAAATCCCCATCCTTGGAGGTTCTCAACGTTCAGATGAATAAAGCCCTGAGCAACATGGTCTGAATTCAGTGTTGACCCTGCTTTGAGCAGGAACTTAGACTGGAAATCTCCAGACGTCCCTTTTGACAGTAATTGTTATGACAGTAATTGGAACAACCATTGTGCTGTCTCAGTTTGGCGAAAACATCTTTTATTTCTGACAGTGTTGATCAAAAGAAACTCTTCCATTACTGGAACTGCACAATGTTCAGAGAAACCTGCCCATGCTGCAGGGTAATGTCCCTGGGTTGATGGTGGTCCCCATGCTCACTGGACAACCAGCCTGCAAACCTGCAAATCAGCTTGGTAATCCTTCATGTTGATCTCTTACAGTACCTCTGTAGGATTGGGGACCATCAGCCTGCTGATAGCATACCTTTCTTCCTTCCTCTTGCCTGTTAGGGACCAGTGGGTGACTCTCCTGATGAAATTTGGGAGATTTCCATGGATTGCCATAGATGGGTCAGAGAAGTGTCTCTGGGCAGTGATGCTTAGTGGACTTTTCATATTGGCTGGGTCGTGATCTGGTAGTGTTTTACAATATTTGATCTACTGTAACCTGGTGCCACAATCTCATTAGGAATTAATTGCCTCAAAAAGTAAAAAATGGCAAGCAAATAATGAAGTGGCTCAAGAAGCTGTGGGAGGTGAAATGATGACAAGTTATGGGCACATGCCTAACTAAAGCACATGGCTAAGCATGTGCTTAATTGCTTTGCTGGACTGAGTATGGGTACTTCTTGAACTGAAATTGAAAATTGCTCCATAGCTGAAACATGTAAACAGACCTGGACAAGAGAGCCTGCATTGTGTGAATGAGAAATATTCCCATGGATGGCTAAGTTTTAAATTAACTCTGATTTTTATGGGTCTCTTTGAACCAGAAACCACGACAGAACTTTTAATACTAAGCTGGCAGTAATTTAGGCATTGCTGTATTGTCAGGCATGTTTATCCTGCCTTTGTATTTGTAACTGGTCTATATTTACTTGTCACATTAAAATAACCAAGAATTCACTTTTGCGTGTTTGAGCCATTCCAATGAGGTACGTACGGAGAAGAGCCTTGCTATTGGGCTGCAGTAATAAAGATGAAAGATCTGCTGACATCCCAAATGAGCTGTAAACTAAGTCGTTTAACAAAGTTTGTTTTCATGCTTAAAATCACTCCATTGTAATTGTCATTGTAAATTAGGAGCCTCAGGTGAAACCTTGGATGGGTCAGTCATCTGCGGCAACGGATCTGGAGGCTGTAACTGGCTTAATAGCTACAGAATTCTTCTGAATAACCCTACTTACACTTCTGCCTATAAGGTTAACCAGAAAGGAAATTATGCAGAGTAAATTTTCTCTGTTTAAAACCCATAAGCCTTACAAATTATATTTACATTTAATTAAAAAGTAGACACATTAGCCATTTTTTCTGCACCTTTTTTCCCCCCAGATTCTGCACTGGTTCAGAATTTCACTGCAAGATGTTTAATGATAATCTTTTTATAAATAACAAGACAGTTAGACAGGGTTGCCTTTAACCCCAAGTCTCGATTTGTAAGTTTAATAAGTTTCCAAACATATTATTAAGAACTGTGGACAAAAAGAAAGAAAAAGCAGGAGAGAGAACAAAGATTCAAGGTGCACTAGTGGTAGTCAGGAGTGAAATTGTTCCCTCTTCACAGCTGGATGAATTCCTTGTGAAGCCCTTGAAATTCACCCTTCGTACCTGTTTCAGAATTAAACCATCTCCTGTCTCAGATGTATATCCATATTGTACTCTGTATAACAGAATATATCCTTTGTCAATATCCTCAAGGCCAGAATGATGAGTGATTTTTGGTATCTGGATTTTGACATGAGGTTCCTCAGAGTGTCTCTTATTTGGGTTGTGATTTATTTGTTTATTCCACACCTTCTTCTTATTCATTAAATATGCTAAGAAGCATATTTAATTGTGGGGAAAAAATAATTGGAGGCTGCTGAACATGAGCTTCCCAAAGCTGACACGAATTTCAAGCACTGGTCAGCTGCCAAGACAACTCTATCCTCTCCATACACCAGTATCGACCCATGGTCTCTGAGGAAGCTCCAGGAAAGGACACATGAAACAAATCCCAAGGAGACCTTTTAGATTAGGCACAAAACCTTGTTCACAGGGGAAAGCAGACCACCAAGACAATACTGTTGCTATGCCCTGCATTGCTACATTGCCACCATCTGAACCAAACTAAGGCTTTTTGGGATCAAGGTAATAAAGCACCAAGGACATGGATGTATTGCTCTTAACAAGCAAGTTTGAATGAGAAAGATGAGATATTAGGCCAGGGGAAGGTGAAAGAGGGAATTCTGATGATTATAGTTGTTTGGAAATCCAGTGGAGGGAGGATCCCTGTGGCTGAAAAACATCTCCACACCTAGAATTTGTGGAGGATGAGGTTTTGGAGGTGACTAGTTCTTTGATGTCTTTTCCTCTCTCCGCCTTTATCTAAGCTTCGCTTGAGCCTCCACCAGCAGCTTGCTGCCAGGTGAGGTTAATTCCTAGATGCTGTGAGGAGCTATCAGCTGACTTCTTAAAACACTGTTTAATTAGCAGTGATATTACATTTTCAGAATGGAAGCATGTGCACAAAGGGCTGGAGTTATGAGTTACAGTAACAGAGGATAATCTACAGAGAGAGAACAAGATATATTAACGCAGTGCCCAGACATGCCCATGTATTGCGCTTAAAGCTGTCCCAGTGATGAGTGTGTATGTGGGATATTTGACTAAAGGCTCACAGAGCAGAAAACAAAATAAAGCAAATAGAAGAAGGGAGAGAGAGGTGAAGAAGAAGGAAAAGCTAAGACTTTATTCCTCAAGGCACTACACCTGCAAATTCAGACACCAATAGTCTTCCACTGGACAGGCAATTGCACTGGGCAAAAATTAGACATGAGGTTTCCCTTTGTGTGTGGTGTGATTGCAGCAGCATGAAGAAATACACATCATAGTTGTCTTACAGGTCAGGAGCCTCTACTAGTACCATGTGCACAGTTAGCAATACGCAGTTCCCAAATGAAAGTTATTTACTATAATATCAAATTTAATTCGTTTTGCTACTTTGGAAAAGCCTAATTAGCTAAGCATTATTAAAGGTATTGTTTTCTCCTGCACCAGTAGAGAAGCACATCCAGTAATAATCCCAGCTCCCTCTCCCAGTTTCCCAACTTCCACTTGACAAAAGTAGACCAGTTCTGAGTAAAGAGCCACTGAGAAAACCAAACCAAACCTGAACAGTCTGTGCATGAAGACCATAGCCAAATGGTCTGAACAGCTTCAGGCCTGACACTAGAGTTCCTCTGTGGTGAAAGGAACTGAAGGCTGTGATGGGCTCATCAAATCTTTCTTTGTATAATTACAGCAGAGCCAGAGATATGTGAAGATCTGACCCTTAAGTCAAATAAGGATATTTGGATAAGTTAGGATGGCTGTAGTTAGTAAACTAGGCTCAGATTAAGCTGATATTAACCAGGAAAACCAATATATTTGACAAGCAGTCATGATGAGTATTTCTCAGGTTTCTGCCCTTTTCTCAGAGGAGTAAACATTGAATTGTCATGTTTTAGTTTCCAAAACGTCTATGTTTTCCTGTCTTCTCATTTACAGTGTGAAGGTCTGTCTAAGTTTTCCACAGCAAGTGATGAAACTGGCACTATTCTTGTCCTGTCTCTGTCTGGAAAGGGTGGTGTTGTCCAAGATCTTCAAAGGGGAGTGAGCCACCTGAGTATATTCAGGGATGTAGTCCAACTGACTCAGGAAGAGTTCAGTGGAGGAAGAGGAGGCCCATACTAGATATGTGTGATGGAGAACTTCCCATAGGATTGTCCCAGGCTTGATGTTAGTCATGACAAAAGTAAGATTGGATGAGTCTTAACTTGTAAGGAAGATCTAGATCGTCAGAGGTATTTAGTTCTGTTTGGCCCAGATCCTTTGCTCAGCACAGGTATATAATGCCCATAGGTTGTAGAGAGATTAGGCACTCTCACACCCTTCTCTATGGATTTGAGAACTGAGCAGAGGTCTCAGACTCCAACCTCTATGAAGCAAAATGCATGACTTTAGAATAGCCCAGAAGAGAGGAACAAGAGATGGTGTGGGGTCATCAAGTACAAATAACCAAGCAGAGCACCAGGCTTGCAAAGGTCCTGCTGTATGGCCCATTAAAGTCGATTAAAAGATCTTAGTACATCACTCCTGGTGCTTTACTCATCAGCTGAGTGGGCTGGAACGCTGCCTGCCTCCTGCCTCTTCCCAGGGTGAGTGAAAAGCAATGCAGAGACTTTAAGGCAAATTCATACTTTGATTTAAACAAGGTTTGGCCAGGTCCCAAGGTTGGCCCAAAGTGAGCCTCTGGTTATATCAACAGTTGTAAGTAACTTAGCCTGTGTCAAAGTGCAAATGACATCTCCGTCTGCCATGTGCAAACCCTGCAACAGTAAAGATGTCATTAGATACTCCACATCTGAGGCAGACCACTCTTGCCAAGCCCAGGCCTCGTAGAATTTGGCATCACTTATAAAGATTAATTTATTAGTATTTATTATCGTTACTTTTAATATTATTCTCTGAATTGCAAGCAGGGGAGTTGAGGTTGTGGGTAACCTGCAGGCCAATTAAATATCAGGAGGAGCAAAATTCTGGACTTCTATCGCTATTTCTCTTTGCTCTGCACAGAGTATTCCTGTCTGGCTGAGCAATATGTGGAGCTAGGGTGACAGCCTGTGGCAAAACAGAAGAATTTCAATATCTTAATCCTTTTGATTTCCACTTGCTTTTGATCTTTTCTCCACTTCCTGCTTGTCAGGCCAGACAAAGGTGGTAATATTGAGGTTGCTATCATCACCCCTGGCTTGAAGGATAGGAAATTGCCATCCTTTCTCCCTCTTCTTTCTCCCTACTCTTCTTCATTGGTGTTTTCAGGTGCTGCATTAACTAACAGCCCATTTGGCAAAAGGGTGCAGTTCGTGGCTGCCAACCTGAAGGAAATAATCTCATGTGCATCTTTGCGTGGGTCACTCCAGTGCAATGACGGGTTGGTTTCTTGTGACTCCAAAAGAGAGCAACGATGGAGTTGCGCAAATCTCAGTTCTGCATTTTTTCATGTTTTGCTTCTGGCCTATTCTTCCTTCTGTGACATGGGCCCTGTTAGAATCATTTCATATCTGCAAGTTGGCAGGGCAAAAAACCAGCTATCTCAAGAGCAGGGCAGCAGCCTCTGCACTTTTAATAACACTTTAGGCATTTTTCATTCCCAAAATGTTTATTCTGGGTCAGAGTTTGCTGCTGCTGCTGCTTCTTTCTCTTTAGCAGTAGAGTTAAAAGAAAAAATAAATCTATACTCTTTCTATACTCTGCCCAAATTAATCAAATAAATTTTCTTGAAAGCGACACTAAATGAGTCACAGATGGTATTGCCCTTTTACAGGTTGCAGAAATCACCCATTACAGTTCTTTTAATTTATCAGTGAGGGAAAATAAGATGGCCTCTTGCTCCCTTTGCAATAATAATCAGAAACAGTCTATTTGGAGTTTAATTTAGCCAAATATGTATTGATAGTTGCAATGAGGAATATGTGACCTCTTTGGGAGTCACCAGTGGATGGAAGGTGGATAGCTTTTATAAAACCACCTTTAATAAAGAAGAGTGTTACATTGAGTATGTTTGGTGGGGTATTTAAGCATATGGTTTCCATATCAGGAGCTAAGATGGCAAACACATGCTTTACCTTCTGACAAACCTTTCTAATACTCATCATTCCTTGCAAAAAGAAAGCTGTGGGGATTTTCCCATTTATTTATTTTTTTAATTTTACAACCCCAATCATATGGAAGAGCCAAAGAAATTTCACAAGGAATGTAAAGCTTGTGTCTTGTTTGCTTGGGTTTTTTATCGTTTTCCTGCTTGTACAAAGAGAGGAGATTAAATTTGTCCATAGGCTTACTGCTGTCCTGGTGGGATGGATACCTTGGGAAGGGACCCAGCTGCCACCACCAAGGAGAAGGGAAGATCCTGAGCTGATCCCGGGGCAGATCCCTGTGGTGGGATCCACTTTCCTCTGCTGCCTTTGCAACACACCACCTGGGAAAAGCATTCCCAGGCAGCCCTGGTCCATCCTGCGGGCTGGTGGGGCTCAGCTGGCAAGTCCCAATGTTGCAGCGCCTGGATGGGACTGGGAATGGGACTGAGACCGGGACCAGGACCACGCTGGCTGCCGACACCCTCCAGAGAGGCTCTGCCTTGCTCCAGCAGTGATAAATCCAGCGGTCCCCTTGCTTTTTCGTCACTTGCCTAATCCTGTGCCCTTCTTTTCATGTGTGGTAATTGCTAACATCTGCTCCAACAGCCCGAGCCGTGCGGGGCTTGCGAAGGCAGAACAATGGCAACAGCTGTTTCATTTCGCCTCGGGCCAGCGCTTCCTGTTCAGTCTGCATCTGCCCTTCTGTGTCCAATTTATGTCCCTGGGTTGTTGGGTTTTTTCTCTCCCTGTGACCCCGCTATACATTGAGGAGGGATTTGGAGGAGCCCGTCTCTGCCCACCCTGGGGCTGGGCTGAAGGGAGGGGGCAATGGGAGGTGGGGGATGCTCTACCTCTTCAAATGAAAATAATAACAAATATCGGGGGAAAAAGAATCCCAAACACCCCCATGTAATATAAATGAGCAGTAAGGATGGATTGGGGTGCAAGGCATGTGCTGCCCCCAGCACACATATCACAAGGGGATAGTGGGGTGGCCAAGGTCCATCCAGGGCTTGCAGATCTACCAGGACTGACCCCAGCTCCACAACCCCTGAAGAACAGCCTCCAGTGGTGGTGGCCTTTCAGGCTGCTTTTAAGCCCACCCGGCCCGACGCCCAGGCTCCTCATCCTTCAATTTCCCAGTCCTAAAAAAAAACGTTACTTGGGTGCAAGAAATCTGGAGAAGGACTTTGTACAGGGCGTGTAGAGACAGGACAAGGGGAATGGCTTTAAACTGAAAGAGAAGACATTAGGAAGAAGTTCTTCCCTGTGAGGGTGCTGAGGCGCTGGCACAGGGTGCCCAGAGAAGCTGTGGCTGCCCCATCCGTGGCAGTGTTCAAGGCCAGGTTGGACACAGGGGCTTGGAGCAACCTGCTCTAGTGGAAGGTGTCCCTGCCTGTGGCAGGGGGGTGGAACTGGATGAGCTTTAAGGTCCCTTCCAATCCAAACTGTTCTGGGATTCTATGGGTATGGGGAGGCAAATGGGCTCAGCCCTTCCAGGAGGGAAGGAGAACTGGTGTCAGGCTGGATCCCATAAGTGTTTGTGGTCAGTATTGGGTCTCGTTAGGCTGTGGGTTTGTTTAAAGCTCTGGAGCTGACCAGGAGTTTTCTTTTAAGTCAGGTTCATACTTAGGGTCTGAAGGATCAGCCCTTCATACTTCACCTTTTAACATGAATTCTGCCTTCCTCCTTCTTTTTCCTCCCCCTGAGAAAGCGGCTGCATTCTTTCTTAAGTTAATTGTATCTTTCTGGGTTGGATAAAGCATATCTCATTAGAGGGGGAGAGAGATTTAACGTGAACTTCAAGCTGCCTTCTCCATGCTACAGAAAAGAAATCCTTAATCAGCACAGTATATATTTTGTATAATGGCTCTTTGACATTCCCCTTTTCTTTGCTGATTAAAGTGAAAGAAAACGGTGGCAAAACGTTCCAGTGTGTTTTTCTAGCACAAGAAAACTAAGCCCCTCTTTTTTTATAAATACAGGGCATTTTAAGGGTCAAGAGAATCAGCTGTTTTCACAGGCACGCTGCTGAAATACATTAGTATTGTTCTTTGAGCACATCTTTGGGACCAGCTTTGCAGTGGTGGAACAGCCACTGCTTGGTGGAGGATACCAGTCACCCCCAGCTTGTCCTGGGCTGTGGCAGGTGATGCTGCATGTCTGCTGGGATGCATGGAAAAGGCTGTCTCCTCCTGCACTGTGAGAGAGTCTCATGCCAAGATAGTTTAGAATAAAATACTCAGTTTCATGCAATGAAATATTTTTTCAGCTTTCAAGAGTGAAAATTAAAGCAATAAAGTGAGTAAAGTGTAAAAAGTAGCATGGATCTGTAGCTTCTGCTGGTTATTTCTAGTGTTCTGGAGCTCGTACAATATTTCCCAGTTTTGTTCTAGCAGGAGGGGGTTGTTCCTTCCTCCCTGCAGGTTTGTGTTTTAAAGGCTGAACAGTCCATCCTCACACAGACACATATGCACACTTCCAGAGATCCAGGCATGGAGATGGCTTGCCAACTCTTCTCCCCATCACCTGAATCACCAGCCCCCATGTCTCTCCCCCACCTGAGCTCCTGCAGCCCACGAGGAGCAATTCCACCTCTGGAACAGCCCTTCTCCCACAAAGCAGCAATTGGGCTATCTTGGAAACCCTGGCACTGTGCTGGGGCCTGGAGCAACATAAAAGCTTGTCCAGCTTCTGCCTCCCCTTCCTGCAATAAGAATAGGGAAGAAAAATGAGTCTTTAATGGACTGACAGGGTGGGGAAGCCTCCTCTAGAACGTCTTTCCCAGCATGTCCCACTCTCATTTCTCTTCTTCAAGGTTTTCCATAGGAAAGGTGGGCATGATCTATAGTACAGTGGACTGAGCTTGGGTGCTCACTGCCATGCAAGGGAAGACTGCAGTGCTGCTGGCTCTAGATTTTATCCCAGGTCTCCTGGGATGATTCCTAGGTTAGTTTTATAAAGCTCTGAGAGTCGAGGGGAGGGAATGACGATATTACCATCCTGGTTTTTTGTATTTAGGAAACTCTGAGCCTTTGGAAACTGCGCTAATGGTCACAGTGCAGGAAAAATAGAGGAAATACTTCGAGAAGCAAATAAATCTGAAACCAGAACACCACCAAAAAAGAAGAAAGTCTTGAATGTATGACTTCTGATTTTAAGTAGGCAGTTCTTGATTTCTAGAGCTAATATCCCCACAGCCTTACAGTGGTGACATTGACTACCCTCCTCTATGCTCAGCAGGTGACATTTGTGGTAATATTTTATCTAGCTGAAGGATTTTAAGAGCAATCACTCCACAGAAATGGCTTGGACATATTTGCAAAGTGCCACACACCTTAAGAAAGGCAGTACCTGCTTATCACTAGCAGTTAAGGATAGCTTGCTGAAAGGCTGCCAGCAATTTCTTGTTGGGGGAGATAGCATTGTATACGTTCAGTGGGTGTGTATGTATGTAGATATATTTCTAATGTGTATTTATTGCTGATTCCTGGTATTTATTTGCAGAAGGCTACGTGCCACTAAACAGCTATTGCTATGCCAACTCTCATTTGTCACGCTCCCTGTTCATGTGAAATGTTCTCACTATTCGGGATGTGATCACACCCCCTGCTACTGGGAATAAGAAACTTCCCAAGTCCTAAACCACATTTGACAGGGAATGAGACAAGGAAGACATTGCTCTGTCTTGCCCTGCTCAGTCCCACCACATCTCTGCCTCAGGTATTGGTACTTTGGGCATCTAGAGAGTGGTTCTGGCTGAAACTGTGTGCTAGTGGTCACCACTCACCTGTTCCCCAAATCCACTAAGATTTCCCTACTCATGGCAGGGATGATGCTCATGCTCCCTGTCATCCCCCATCATGGTGGCAGATGCCTCCAGCGAGATTATTGCCATTGTGGTGAACAAAGATGTCTCACATGATAATGTGGAGTCACAGACCATCCCTCACAGGTCCTCTGAGACCTGGGCATTATTTCTACAGTTTCAGGAACTCCTCTTATTAGAGATTCAGGCTTTCCTCCAAAAGCAGAACACTGTTCTTGCAATGTGTGAGCATCCTGTATTTTTTACTTAATAATCTTCTGCAAGTTTTTATGATTTGTTCTCAAAATAACTTTCTTTCCCTCCCCTCAAGCCCTTGTTTAAAGAGAGGTATTTTTATTTTTCCCCCTGATGCATGAGGGGCAGGAAGACATGTGGTCACCTGCATGTTCTATCCTCGCTCCCCCACTTGCTGACTGCAGGGCTGATTTTGTCTCTGGTGCAGTTTTGGTTTTGCTGGATGAAACAATAAGGCCATTTGCGTCCCAGGAGGTCATCTAAGCCCATGAGTACTGCAGCCCTGATCTCACAGGCAGCCCTGTGTTGCCTGGGACACATCTCTGTCCATCACACATTGCCCAGTAGGGATCAGGACATGAATTCATAGAACCACCATAGAATCATAGAATGTTTTGGGTTGAAGGGACCTTAAAGCTCATCCAGCTCCAACCCCTGCCACAGACAGGGACACCTTCCACTAGAGCAGGTTGCTCCAAGCCCCTGTGTCCAACCTGGCCTTGAACACTGCCACGGATGGGGCAGCCACATCTTCTCTGGGTATCCTGTGCCAGCGCCTCAGCACCCTCACAGGGAAGAAATTCCTTTAATCCAAATTTACCCTCTTTCTGTTTAAAGCCATTCCAATTGTCCTGTCCCTACAGGCCCTTTTCCAAAGCCCCTCTCCAGGTTTCTTTTCAGCCTCTTTAGGTACTGGAAGCTGCTATAAGGTCTCCTGAGAGTGTCTTGAATTCCTCTTGAAGCCCCTTGCCACAAGGCTGCCACCTGCTTCTCCCAAATGACTGCAGTATCTGAAATACCAGCTACTCTGTTTTATTTAGTCTTTTTCCCTATAAGCAGGTTCTTGCCAGGGGAGATGCTACCTGGCATCACTAGCCATTCTCTGGATGGGATCTCCTGCACCATGATGATAATATTTGGCATCTTCTTGAGCCAAGTGAGAATTACTTTAAAAGTCTTCCATCACACCAAAACCAGAAATGAAAATGTGCTGGTTTAGCTAAGGAAAATGCCGTGTAATACGCATTCCACATGGCCCTGATTTGAGACGTACGTAGGGTATTTGTGTTGATGTGCTCACGGGCCACACAGAATCAGAGGTCTGCAGCCCAAGTCTTTCCCTTCTGCTCTGTTGATGATGTTCACCCTGGGCTGCAGGACCACCTTCCCTCCAGCACACCCAGCTCAGCATGTTGGTCCCAGCAGCCCAGCACTGAGCCACCATGCCATGCCACCGTGTTCCATCACATCTTTGTTCTAATGACATCAGATCACATCATTACCCTCTGGAAAAGACCCAGAAGGGTACTCAGAGCTGCTGAACGCACAAGGGAGCCAGAGTAAGTAGCTGCGGACAGATTTATAGGTCTTAGTCCAATTAAAATGCTGTTTATTGCCCTTAGAAGGGGCCTGTTTGTTTCTAATATTAGAAGTAAGTTTGGGAAGTGACTAGCTTGGTGGCAAATTGTGAGTATGGGACCTGAGATTTTCCTCTAGCTCTATTGTTATTATTAATTAATAAGTATTATTAATAAGCATTTGGCCTTGGAACTCATTCTGCCATGGCAGGGCAGGAATTCACAACACCAACCCAAAATGAATTTGCTGTGAAAGGGCTCAGCTTTGCCCCTCTCACTCCAAATTACATCTGCTTTGGCCAAGACTGGATTTGCCTCCAGTTTTTCCAGACACAGCCTGTTGTTTTCCACCATTGCTGCTGCTCTCCTTCTCAGCTTTACCATCAGCAGTAGCCATCACTCAGCAAATACCCCATGGCACTTAGTGATCAAAATTAGCAAATGCATATAGGTGTACATACCTGTATCTTTATATTTGTCGTGGTTTAAGCCCAGCCGGCAACTTGGAACCACGCAGCCGCTCGCTCACTCCCCCCCCCTTTTCCTTCCTCCCCCCGCTCCCGGAGGGATGGGGAGGAGAATCGAAGGAATGTAACTCCCACGAGTTGAGATAACAGCTCTCCAGTAACTAAGGTATAATACAAACCACTACTGCTACCAATAATAATGATAAGAGGAATAACAAGGGAAAAGGACACAACCGCTCACCACCCGCCGACCGATACCCAGCCCGACCCGAGCAGCGATCTGCGCCTTCCGGGTAACTCCCCCCAGTTTCTATACTGGGCATGACGTGCTGTGGTATGGAATACCCCTTTGGCCAGTCTGGGTCAGGTGTCCTGCCTCTGCTTCCTCCTGGCTTCCCCTCCTCCCTGGCAAAGCATGAGACTGAGAAAGTCCTTGGTCAGAGTAAACATTACTGAGCAACAACTAAAAACATCGGTGTTATCAGCGTTGTTCCCAGACTGAAAGTCAAAAACACAGCACTGCACCAGCTACTGGGAAGGAGAAAAAATGACTGCTGTAGCTGAACCCAGGACAATATTGCAGAGGAAGGAGACAAGCACCTGCAAGGGAGGTCTCAAAGGTGGTGTGCCAGCTCAGGAGGAGCTAGCGCTGATTTGGTGTGTGCAGTTGGTGTTTGAACGTGTTGGCCTCGCGCAGCTTCTCTTCTGACTGCTCAAATTTATGCATTTTATTTATTCCTGTTAAAGAGGGGGAGAAGTGTTGAGGCAAACGAAAGTGCTGTGGTGTAAATGATCATGTCTGTCTCTGGCTGGCAGTGATGGGAACTTTGGATGAACAATAAGTGCAGAAATAGCAAATCTTGTTTGAGGGATGAAGCTAGAGCTGGAATCGTGACTTTTCTGTTCATAAGTTGGTGCAGTTTTTTGGGTGGCTGTGGGAAAACCACTTGGATGTCAGCTTTACTGCTGTGTAGAAAACCTGGGATATGAAGTTGTTACAAAACTTGGCTATTTATTTGCAAAGTACTTTGAGAGCCTCTGGTGAAAGGTGCTGGATAACTGCACAATTCCATGTGACTTACAAAATACCATTGATAACAGTGTACTGAAGGCAATGACAGTAGGATTTAAACAAGGGGACACCCCACCAAAACACAAGATCCTCATGGTTCCAGACCTAGGAGAGGTCCACATGCTGAACTCAGACCCAAAGCAGAAGGCAGAACGAAGACCACAGATCTCCATGCGAGCATTTAAGTCTTAAGGAGAAGGCAGGGCCTTGAACCCATCTCCTGCTTGGTTGTTCTTAATCTCCCGCAGGAATGTGACATTCCAGACAAACTCTTCTCGGGGCAATGACAGAGGCCACTGCCAAAGCCCAGTGAGTTGTACCTTTACTTCCTCTACCCTAAATCATCCATGATAATCCTTTAGCTGGGGGCTGAAGGCATAGAAAAAAGAGAAGATTAAAGGGAGCCTGAATCAGTGCTGAGTTCTGTGGTAGCTAAGGCTTTAAAAATGCCTAAAGATCACTTTGATTGCACACTGTTTGGGCCACGTGCCATCCTTTTATTACTTATCCATGTACAGGATTGCTCATTGACATTCCACTGAAAATACATTTCTCTTTTGTCCAAATCCAGATTATTTTTTAGCAGAAAACAAAAAATATTATTTTAGCTGAAATTAATGTTTTCCCCAAAGCAATCTCCCCACCCCCAACAAGTAGAGGAAAGCAGGCATTTTTTGAGAAGCTTCTTGTGTTCAGTAAAAGATACATTTCTTCTGAAATATATTTCAAGGCAATTTTTTGCCTATGGTTAATTTTTGGCTATGTCTGAAATACAGAAACTCCTCAGGAACCTCTCTGCTGTAAACGGGATTATTACTAAAAAACAGAAGAGTGTGAGGATGCCAAAAGGGGAAAATGTAATATCACCATTTTCTTTTATCCCAGCTGAATCACTTCAATGCCAAGAAGGTTAAAATTAATGGATCCTGCACAGGCCACATCAGATGGAAACTCTTTTTGTTGGAGGTTGTCCTTTTAAGTGAAATGTTTTCAGAAGGGGAGAGCATCAGGCAAAGGAGCATCTCACCCTTTGGACATGTTTTTTGTGATACTTCAAAGGAGAAGTTGTGAATTCTTACATTTGGTGTCACTGATGTGTATTTCTTCTAGCACTCTGAAAACCCTCCTTCAAAGAGAAAACCTGTGTTGCCCTCAAGGTGAAACAGGAGGGATTCTGTTTCCCAAACACATCCCTGACATGAGCTAAGGTCCCAGACTGAATCGCTTTGTAATACCCAGGGGACAAAAGTGGTCCCACAGACTGCTAGCACACTGAGCCAGGAGTAAAGACCTTTAAGTAAAATTTAAGCTCCTTTTCCTCCTTAAAAATGGTGGAAATGAAAACACAAGAGAGTTCCAACTAACAGAAGTAATTTAAATGTGCAGTTCATACCCCTGAACCTTGTTGGACATGCTCTCAGTATGACAGAAATCCTGCTGGTAGGTATTTGTTGGTACAGAACTGTCCCTGTCAAAACCAAATCTGGATTAAAATCAAGTTCTTGTTTCAAATGCTTAGGAGTATTGCTTAATCCATCTCTCCACAGCCTTTAGGAAGCAGAAAAGCAAACCTATTTCTGTCTCTTTTTTAGAAGGGACTCTCTGGGAATACAAGTGTTTTCCTTGGAGCTGAAGGCTGAATCCCAGAGGTGTATGGGCATGCATAGAGTGGCTCTGCATCCTCAGCCACCCAGGGAGGGGTCTGCCCAGGCTGTGCCCTTGTTCTGTGTGTGCTGGGGTACACTGGGGTGCAACAAAGATGTACGAGGCACATGCATTTGGGATGCCCAGATTTAATACAAGGGTAGGGTCAAGGTTCAGGTTGGACATGGCCAGAGAGCTGCTGTGGGAGGCTGGGATTCAGGAGATGGGAGCATCTTAGTGGGGTGATAGAGCACTGGCCCCTGCATTGGAAATGAAGCTTGCAAACTCTTGGGCTCTTATGTTAGATGTCATACCTGACTCAGCTGGGCTTTCCTTGCTGACTAAGGCATCTGCACTGATTTGTTTCGTATATCAAGTACCAAACGATGCTGATACGCAAAAAGGTTCAACTTACATTAGCGCTGTGTTGTCTACTGAAACAACACTGAATCGAGCTGGAAATGTGGGAATTCTTCCGAGCAGGATGGAAAATGAAATCTTTTTTATGCGTGGAAAAACCCAGTCTTTTGTGGGCAAGATCAAGGTCCAACAAAATGGGAGGTAAACTGTCTTTAGCCAGCCTCCAGAGATGAATGAAAACTGACCTAAAAGTCTCACGAAGACAAAGTGATTCCATCCCTTTCCTTTTTACCCAGGTGCTATCGACCTTCTCTAGTGTGTTTAACTGCCCCTTTCCTATGTATGAAAGAAATGTGTCTGTGTGTACCATAGCCTGTTGGATGTCTCCTCAGGCACAGCTGTGTGAAATGAAAGCCTTATTGTTTTTCATCTTTTTCTTTTCTTTTTCTCTTTTTTCCCCCCTCTGTTTGAATATTAAATGCCAGGAAGATTGGTAAAGATCTCAGAAAAACAAATTGACATTTGGCCTAATAAAATATTGTACACAGTTATTCCTTTCTGCTTTGACTTGGCAGAAGAGTGTGTGAAAAGCTCAGAGAAGAAATATTCCATTTTTCCTGGAGGGAGGCAGGAAACCATTAACGTACAGTGCTGGAGCACAATATCCTGATATGCCCTTTAAAATTAGCTCATAAAGACACAAAAATGTGAGATGTGTACATGAAGATTAAATTCAGAGTTCATAAATGTTTTGGTAGGAACAGCTTTCTTTCCAGCAAGACTTCTTGTTGTCAGCTCTCACAATTTTTTCATGCCATGTATAACATTTCCCCTTAGTGCCCCAGCTGCTGAAAGCATGCAGCAAGGAGAAAGTCTCAGATTTTTTTATTTAAAAATTATTATTTTTGAGAAAAGTATCTTTCAAAAATGGTAAAAATGCACCCTGAGCTTTCAAGTTTGGAAGTGAAATTAAGACAGAGCCCCAAACACAATTATTTTATTATTAACCTAATCCCATGCATTTGGTGACTTGACTCTTCTCTTCAAACCATTTCAGTACTGCCAGTCTCAAAAACTGCCTCTCAGCCTTTTGTTTTGGGGCCATGTGATGGATTGAGAAGCCTCCACATCCCTTTGCATCCTGCTTCCTCCATCCCAAGAGCTGGGTTAGGCCCCAGGCAACTTATGAGCTCTCTCTCCCAAATGACAGCTCAACATGGGTCCCCAAGGTTGCTGGTGTGATGTCCCCAAGCTCCCAGTTCCCTCTGCTCCAGACCTGCTGGGTGATGCCACCATTCTCCACCTAGTAAATAGTGAGGATAGGCTATGGAAGTTAGCATACCCTTGGCAGCTTTCAAAATAGGATGTCTGGATCCAACTGCAAGCAGTTGTTTCCCACTGTTGAAAAAGCTGGGCTTCTGCAGGAGGTGAAAACTACAATTTTATCAACCTAATAATACGGGGGGTCACAACCTCCCATGTTGCAATTCAGTCATGATGGCTTTCAGCAAAATCCTGTGGCAAATGGGGGAAAGATAATAAAATTAAATTTATTATTGAAATAAAAGACAGAAGGCGTCGTGGTTTTATTCACTAAAATCACCCACTTCTCAGCTTACTGAAAGTTATTGTTGTGTTGCCAGTTTACCATGAAGCAGATGGCTTTTGTGGGGCTTTGGCTGCACGAGTTGACGGTATGGTTTCAACAGGCTCCAGATACAGCATTAACCAGTGCAGAACCCTGGAAGACAATAAATGGCATGAAGTAAAAAATACTGATAATTTTAACCTGCATAACTGAGAATGGCTTCAGGAAGAT
The DNA here is from genome assembly GCF_000696875.1 of Nestor notabilis. NCBI lineage: Eukaryota > Metazoa > Chordata > Aves > Psittaciformes > Psittacidae > Nestor > Nestor notabilis. Next base: position 28,784 of record NW_009910514.1, read on the forward strand.
TTGTGGCTCTTTAATCTGGATCTGTGGAAGTTGAGTGTAGAGGAGCCAAAAAGGAGTAGGATAGAACTCTGGAGAGGGACTTTTTACAAAGGCATTTAGTGACAGGCTTTAAACTAAAAGAGGGGAGATTGAGATGAGCTCTGAGGCAGAAGCTCTTCCCTGTGCGGGTGCTGAGGCGCTGGCACAGGGTGCCCAGAGAAGCTGTGGCTGCCCCATCCGTGGCAGTGTTCAAGGCCAGGTTGGACACAGGGGCTTGGAGCAACCTGCTCTAGTGGAAGGTGTCCCTGCCCGTGGCATTGGATTGGAACTGGATGAGCTTTAAGGTTCCTTCCAACCCAGACTAGTCTTGGATTCTATGACATTACAGCAGCAACAAGTGAGAAGCTCTGCAGCTGTAACGGAGCTGAGCTGATACGGCTGGAAAAAAGCAGAGGGAATTAAAAAGTAATGGTTGAAGGAAGGTCCCTCCTCTCAGCCCAGACAAGCAAAGCCAAGGAGTGCAGAAGGAGCAGGGGACAGCAGTAAGATGAAAAGATTTGCTTCTATTAGTTCCTAATGTATTAACCAGGACTGGGGAGAAAATACCCTGAATGAAGAAAGAGGAGTACAAGGGACCACTGATAAACTGATCCAGCTGTGTCCTAAGGTTGTGAAAGCGAATCCTAGCGTCTGCCTGGCTGAAGTGCCCAGCCAATAGAGGACACCATGCTGGAACATCTGCTTGTTTGGTCTTACATTAAAAATAGGGCACAGACAGGAATGTCAGAAGAAAAACTGCTTTTACTACTGTCTGCACTGACTGAGTATATAAACAGCTACTGGAACCCAGCAGAGGAAGGCTGTGAGCCTGGCAGAAGCTCGGTCAGATTTTCAGCTGATGTAAATCAGGAGGGCTCCGTTATTAGCACTGAGCTGGCTTACAACAGCTGAGGCTCTAGCAGAGCCACTGAAGTGGTAAATAGTGCTGACAGCAAGTTGTGGCTTAAACAACCTTAAATGAACTCCATTAAGTGCTCGTTTCTGAAGAGAATGTTGTTGAAACCTGGAAATGAGGCTTTCAAAGGTTTAACATATTTGTCTGTTGTAGAGGGTTTGTTTTGAAACCAGATGCACTGAGAAGCTCAGCGTTGCTCCACATGGCAGGAGAGGCGGCATGCTAAGGACGCATCCTGCTCTCTCCTTCCTG
>NW_009910514.1:30000-33754 GCF_000696875.1 Nestor notabilis
CTGCAGAGTCAATGTCATCACATTAGTGTCAGCGAGATCAGAGGTAGGGCAAGCGTGCATAATGCCTTCCAGCGAGATGGGGACGATGACAAGCTAAAACCTATCTGAATAATTGAAAAATGTTGGTGATGTATTCTTGGAAATAAAACTGGCACAGATTCCGCAGAAATCTCAAAGTGGCTGTAACAGTTGATCATGACAGGGTTGGGTGAAGAAACGAAGCAGGCTTTTGCGGGTTTGAACGGCTCACAGGCAGTTTCAGTAAAAGACAGAGTGGGCAGGGGCAGAAGTAGGCAGCACAACTCAGAGCAGTGCTACTTAGGCTGGAGTTTGCCATATGAATCAGATAGGAAAGAGCTCAGGATGTGGGGCTGGCCAGGCCAGCATCAGGGCTGGGCTGGTTTCATGCAAAAGATTGTCCAAGGGGACTAACATGGAAACCAGTTCACAGTCAGTAATAAATGCAAGCACTAGGCTCAGGTTAGAGCTAGTAAGAGGGCTCCCTTGTGCCTTGGTTTTTCAGGAACTTGGTTAAGATGTGCCTGGGTCACATTCTTAAAAGAGTGCAGCTCACTGCATGAGCCCTGCTGAGAGGAGAGCGGTGGGGATGGGAGTCCCAGCCCTGTTGATGGGGTTCCCAGCCCTACTCAGGGAGCAGCAGAGAGATATTGAGTCAAGCAGACACTGTCTGGAGTTGATAGATAGAAGTGGGGTGCTGGGAACAGGGTGAACACCTCCACTGCATCCTCATAACCAACAACTCAGGGCAGGCTGTGTGGATGCAGGCAGAGTTGCACGGATGTTAACTGAGGAGCAATGGCACAGCTATGCCATATAGGCTTGCCCAGGGAAGGAGATGTACCTTTATCACAGATCACTAAGGATAATCTCAAAGAGAAGGTCATAGAATCCAAGACTAGTCTGGGTTGGAAGGAACCTTAAAGCTCATCCAGTTCCAATCCAATGCCACGGGCAGGGACACCTTCCATTAGAGCAGGTTGCTCCAAGCCCCTGTGTCCAACCTGCCCTTGAACACTGCCACGGATGGGGCAGCCACAGCTTCTCTGGGCACCCTGTGCCAGCGCCTCAGCACCCTCACAGGGAAGAGCTTCTGCCTCAGAGCTCATCTCAATCTCCCCTCTGGCAGGTTAAAGGCATTGCCCTTGTCCTGTCCATACATGCCCTGTCCACTGGAAGAAGCTTTCTTGCAGGGTGAGTCCAGCAAGAAGTTACAGGTGACAATACAGGCTGTGAGAGGCTGGAAGGAGAGAAAGAGCAAAGCTAAAAGTGAAGGGAGTTGGGGAAGGCCACAGATTTCTAACCACCCGCTGACCTCAGAGTGCTGGAGAAAGCGCAAAGCAGCGAAGAGAAAACTTTGATCCAAAGGGTGTGCTAAAACACAGCTGACATCATCTAGTTTTCGAGTGGATCTACCTGGGAAGTGAAAATAGCTTTTGGAACTGCTTAGGCGAGTTTAAACCCCGCTGACCCATAGTAGTAGGATCACTACTTGTCCAGAATTTTATTTCCTTAAAAATAAACAATGGCAGAAAGAAACATGAGAAAATGGGTTTTTGTAAGTCAGCAGAAAATTTATTGACTTCTGATGCCCTGCTTCATTCTAGTGCTGGTTCATTCAGTGCCGCAGCCATTAAGAAAGGCATTGAAAAAGAAGCTGGCTGCTTGGAATCACAATAGTGTGGATGGATGTGTTCCACTATCGTACTAAGGCTCCTCACTAGCCCACATTCAATTCCTTGCTCAGATCCAGCAAAGGACAGAGGCATCTCCAGGAAGAATTTCAATAGAATTCCAGAGAATTACAATGGAATTACACAACAGCACAGAAAAATAAGATTTGTTTGTTATTATGGCTGGTATTTTTGTGGGTTCCAAAAAACCAAACTCAGTGTAAATATTCGAAAAGCCATTGGAGTCCATTCTCAAAAAAAAAAGCAAAAAGAAGATGCAGATATAAAGCTCTACCCAGTGTATTGTTTATTCATTCAACAACCCTTCAAAACCCAGTGCCATCCAGACATCCTAGCAGCAACATAGTTCCTACCTCAGAGAGATTACACACTGAAGATTTAGGCTAGAGAAAACACAAACCATAGGCTGGAGGCAAGGGCAGGTGACAGACAAGGTTTCATTCATACAGCAGTACCTGGGGGACAGGGTCTGAGTTTTTGCTTTGTTTATGCCATACACAACACAGCTGGGGCCCTAGGGCTGTTAGGTTTCACGGCAGTAGAAACTATAAGCACCAGTAACACAATAAGGTCTAAGGTATTTTAAGGTTGGTTGTCTGGAGGAAACCATTATGTATCCATCACATTGCAGTGTGAATACATGCTCTGTATGCTTCAGATTGGGAGTTTTTTCAGAGAGTTCCCAAAGCTGTTTGTTTTCCAATTGAAATATGAACAGTTAAAATGTCATGTCAATTATCTCTGTGTATATTGATGCTGCTTTTCAGGCTACATGAATGTTTATTGCTGAGGAATCATAACTGTGTTTCATTTTTCACTCCTGCTTTATGATGTATAAGGACAGAGACATCTCTTTGATTGTGAAAGCCTGTTTTGTTTCGCGTTTTTCTTCTCCAGATTTCTTGTTGACATGAATAGCCTTTGTCTTTTGTTTTCCCACATTGCTGGAGGATGGTAGCAAAAGCATTAATGGACTTGTACCAGCAAACACCACTTAAAGACCAGGAGAGGAGAAAGAATGTCTCATCTTTCAGTACTGAAGCCTAATACTAATTCACTAGGCAATCCATGGCACCAACTTTGCTGCCAACAGATGCAGAGTTTCCAGAGGAAAATGAGCCACTAAAGGGCAAAAAGTCTCCCAGTATGGTCAAGCTTGGTCAACTGAGACCAAGAAAGAAATCAGCTCATGCAGATTAGGACAAGGGGTGACAGGTTCAAACTTAAACAGGGGAAGTTCAGGTTAGATATAAGGAAGAAGTCCTTTACTGTGAGGGCGGTGAGGTGCTGACGCAGGTTGCCCAGAGAAGTGGTGAATGCTCCATCCCTGGCGGTGTTCAAGGCCAGGCTGGACAGAGCCTTGGGCAACATGGTTTAGTGTGTGGTGTCCCTGCCCATGGCAGGGGGTTGGAACTGGATGATCTGAAGGTCCTTTCCAACCCAAACCATTCTATGATTCTACGATTCTATATCACATCCCACCAAAGATCTTTGCCTTACTGTCATGTAGTGAAGACCATCACGGGTATAGGTATGCACAGAAAAATGTTTTCATCTCACTGTAGGCGAATGCTACAGTTAAATGACTTTTGGTCACATTCAGTGAATAAGAAATCACAGAAAAGTTCATGTCAATCCAATAGGAAGTTGTAAGCAGTAAGTGAGACTCCAAATGCAGAGGTCAAGAATACTATTAAAACCACAAAGCAAAATAATTATATCAGTTACAAGCTGCCTGGGTAATCAATACTGAAATGTGATGCCTTTTAATCAGGGGATCTCTTAAACAGACTTGGAAAAAAAACTAAAAAAAAAGAGTGTTTAATTGCAAGAGCAATATTTGGTACTTGGGAAGCTGAAATCCATTTCTGAAACCAGGCTTCCCAAAAGAAAATAGGTCAGAGTTAGAATGGTGTGAAGCAATAGAGCTTGGTAGCACTTAGATTACCATTAGATAAAGGGCCCTGTTTATTTAAGTTAATTTATAGAGCCATAGAATGTTTTGGGTTGAAAGGACCTTAAAGCTCATCCAGTTCCAACCC
>NW_009910514.1:33788-42199 GCF_000696875.1 Nestor notabilis
GTGTCCAACCTGGCCTTGAACACTGCCAGGGATGGGGCAGCCACAGCTTCTCTGGGCACCCTGTGCCAGCGCCTCAGCACCCTCACAGGGAAGAGCTTCTGCCTCAGAGCTCATCTCAATCTCCCCTCTGGCAGGTTAAAGACATTCCCTTTGTTCTATCACTTCATACTCTTGTCCAAAGCCCTTCTCCAGGTTTCCTGTAGCCCCTTTAGGCACTGGAGCTGCTCTAAGGTGTCCCCTTCAGGAGCCTTCTCTTCTCCAGCTGACCCAGCCCAGCTCTCTCAGCCTGGCTCCAGAGCAGAGCTGCTCCAGCCCTTGCAGCACCTTTGTGGCCTCCTCTGGACTCACTCCAACAGCTCCACATCCTTCTTATGTGGGAGGCCCCAGAGTTGGATGCAGGACTGCAGGGGGGCCTCACGATTGCTTAGTCTATTTTCTATACTCAAAGTACAATAAGGATAATGAAGTACTCTACCTAGAGGATTCCCTCCAGACCTCTGGTATAGCACCTGCAAAGGAAAGCCTCCCAACCACAGCCTCTGAACAAAACCAACAACTACCTTAAGGTTAATATGCTAGAGAGCCAGCTATATCCCCAAATTTTAAGATTAAATTAAAAAATAAAGAGCATCTAAGCACACCGTTATTTTGTATTACAATTTCCTCAGCTGAAGTGGATCATTTCCATACTAGAATATAAGGGTTTTTAACTTCAGGGCTTTATGCACCTCCGAATCACCTTCTGCAGTTCCAGCACATCCTCCACTGTTTGCAAGACACTGGGGTGACGTCTAAGGCTGGAGCTCTGCCTGTCTTATTCTGCATGCCTTAGAGAAGCTGGCATGTGGTGCCTCTGTTGATGAAGGAGCACCGTGGAGCAGATGTGGTCGAAACAGACATGTTCTTGCCATTCAGTCAGCTCCTCATCAGTGGTGCTTTGGCATCAATATCCCTAGATGTGCCCACTTCTTGAGGGCTGCTTTTTCATTTATGTGACCCCATGTGACAACTCCCTCTCAAGAGATTTCCTCTAACTTAATTTACTGAATCTGAATTCCAGCTATAAGATTCCTGGGGCATGGGCCGCTAGTTAATGCTCCCTTGTCTAGCTTTGAGGAGGGAGAGCCATCATTTGAGGGGAAGAGAAGTGATGCAGGGACTGTGCTGTAGGAAAATCTTCAGCTAAACCATTATCTTCCATATACGATTGCCTATGCTCAGCCTATTCAAGAAAGTCTAGGAAAATACCTAAGAGGATTTTTGCTTTGAGATTAAGTGATTTCTAGATTATTTTACCCATAGCAAAGCAGCAGGGGGTGAGTTTAGCTGCATTTTGCCTACACCAGAGGAAGAGAGGCTCACTCTTCTGAAAATCATCCACTAAATTAATGAAGACATGAATGTATATTAGGCTGAACCTATTTAGCTTATTAAAGTCTCCTCTCCCAGATCATTTCCTTCTGTGTGTGTCTCTACATCACAGGCTCTTCTGTTTGTAATTTCCAAAGCAAAGAAAAAAAGATGAGATTTTATCTTTTTTTGGGGTTACCCTCAGCTTTCAGCAGTCAGAAACAATATGTACAGTAGTCAGCCTAAAATCCCATAGGAAGATTAAAGACCATGCTGTATACAGTTAATACAGTAATGATGACTGTCACTGTACTCATCAAACATAATCTGAGGTGAGTGTCACTACTAGCAAGGAAGGAAGAACCTAAATGTGATGTCAATTTATGTTTTGCTGTGTTGGACATATTACTGGAATCTTTGCTCTATAAAACGTTGGCCAGGATGATTCTTACTCTCCTGAGGAAAATAAAACGTTTTGTCAATGCCAGTTTCTTTGACTCCCATTGTTTTCACTGGCTTTGGGAACAGACCCTATTTTTGCTATATTTTTTATTTCTGTTTTACATGCTATCTAATGAATAGACTGATGCAAGAAATCAACAAAGAAGGGAAAATGCTCTGATGGAAAATCAGGAAACTCCAAAAAATAACACAGAGGCCACTTCAGGAGAAAGCAGAAAAATTTTCTGTAAGATGAAGACTTTTCTCCTAATGGTTTGAATCCTCATTTGAGTGATGCAGGTAAGGGAAGCTGAGGGGACAGCGGGCAGCAGAGGAAATGTAAGCTCTTCTTTTCCTCTGAAAGATATTAAGAACCTACCTGCTGTTATTGGGCTGAGGTTCTCAAGTACCTGCTCAGCTTTTGTGCTGCTGAAATAGAAAGCAAAAAGGAAAAAAAGAAATCCAGGATGGCATAAGTGACATGTTCTAGTCCACTGTGAAAACAGCAGGTAAGCATCCTCTGGCCTTCACCAGTGGTTCAGCTATGTGATTTCCCACACCTCTCTCCTCCCTGGTGGAGGACATATTGGACATGTCTGAGGACAAACCTACCTTCCATCTCTAAGAAGACCCACAAGGAAAACAGGGCCTTTTCCAGTCAGAATAAGAATAACTTCCTGCATTGCAGAGCCATGAACTGCAACTAACCATGTACTCATAAAATAGATTTATGAATCTGCATTATTAACAAATTATGTCCCTTCCAGAAATTTCTACATGAAAAAACATCATGTTCTTCTGCGTTCCTTCAGCACCTGGTGTACACTGGTTAAACAGAATTAAAAATGAGCTATTATAAATTGTCCAAGTCCCATAAATTACAGTAGGTGGAGAGTAGCCTTTGGCAGCAGGAGTTTGACTACTGACAGCGATGGAGAAGGAGATGCTCTAGCCTTGAACAGTTGCACATCTCACCCCAAAGACCTGTGGGGTGTCCCTGATTCTGCTGCAGTAGGTTGTGCGGGACTCCATGCGGTCTTATTGCAGAGCCTGGACCCGCAGCTGTGGAGGAAGGACCTTGGCTGCTCTGCAGGTCTTCCATAGTATTTTGTGTTTAGTGACCTTGCTTTGATAACTTTTTACTTGTTTTTCCTTCGCTTCCCCCACCTCCCCCCAATTACACTTCTGTCAAATCCCAGTTTCCACATGAAGTTTTGCACCAAACTGAGTGAAAGTGCTAAGATAATCTATTTGTAATAAAATACTTTCCCTTCGCTTTAGTAAACTTAGCGCTTCCCTGTAAAAACAAACTCTTTAGTTATTCAGGTGTGACTACTCACCATATTAAATCACCATCCTACCTCCTCAGCGTAATGATACATTTATTTAAAATTTCACTTTAGAATCACTCTTCTTTTGCTGACATTTAATTTTGCACAGGAGTAACACTATCATGAAAGAGCCCAGGTGTAAAAATATTACGTTTTTAGTAATTATGTACTGTCCATTACCATGAAAAACTAGAAAAATGATCAATAGTTCTCAAAATTGACTGGAATTACTAAGTTTAAACATTTAGGAGGAATCATTTAAGAGCTACATTGCAGCATAAATGCCCGTGTGCCTCTGCTACACTTAGCCATTTGCTGAGATCCTTTTTTAAGTGAAGTTGTGAGCTTTTGCACAGGTAACTGGCATTTTTAAACATTTTAACCTTAACCTTGCTAAAATACACATCTACCAGTAAGGAGAGGATGGGGAAGAAGAGAGACAAGGACAAGCTGCATGTCTACTGAATGCCATTTTGACGGCTTTCAGATGGTGTTTTGGCCTCCCAAATGAAGCTCAGACTTCTCCATCAGGAACAGTTATGTCTGCAGTAGCTTTCAGTTGTCTTAATTTGATATATTAGAAGCTCTTTAATGGAACGGAATGTAAAGGATCCTGAGTCTAACCCAAATCTATATCAAAACAGCCATGTTGGCTGTCACCAGCCACCTTGTCATTTTTCATGTGCCTTAGCATGGTTTCCAGGAGAATCTGCTCCATGATCCTGCCAGGCACAGAGGTGAGGCTGACTGGCCTGTAGTTTCCCAGGTCTTCTATTTTCCCCTTCTTGAAATTGGTGGTTTATATATTCCTCTTTTGCAGTCATCGGCAACTTCACCTGACTGCCATGATTCGCTTAACTTAAACATCCAGCTTGCGCATGGTTGATGCTTGGTTAGAAGAATCCACCCAGTTGACTTTGACATGTTGGTTCAGACCCTACAAGGGCATGTGCATTTGGATATAGATTTTTTCTGGGGAAAAAATCAGTTAAGCCCTTTTATTTGGAGAAATGCCTGTATGGCTGTATGTCCAAATTAGATCTTTTCATCAAAGTAGGGGGACCATGTTGGTTCTGACAGTGACTGGGAAAGATTTCTCTGTCCAGGTTGAATTTTTTATCAAAATGATGTAAAGACCCCAAGCACAAAATAGCCTTGTGGTGACCCACTTGGGATAGGGGGGAGCTGACCTTAACAGTATGTCTTAACAGGCAAGTGTCAAGGTCACCGGGCTATTATGTGCTGTGGTGAGTCTTTCTCTTTGCTTATGTAAAACATTAGGGAGTCATGGCTTCATTCTAGCACAGACCAGACCAGATCATTTTTACAATAGAAGTTTTCTTAGGGTAGAAATTATTAGTTCCCTTTTCATCACTCTGAAAGAGTATTCCAGAGGGAAGACAAACATCTGCACTAAATACCAGCTGACTTTGTGCTTTGGCTTCCTTGCAATGGCCAATATTATCTTTTCTAGTCTAAAAAAGAGTCAATTCATTCAGTTTTGATGCTGTGAGATTTAGATAATACTCTGCTATTTATTGTTTGGGCCACTGAGGTTGTCTCAGAGCCCTAGCAGGGGAGTGAGCCTGCAGTGTCCTCCATTAGTCAAACGGAGCTAAAAGGATAGCCTCTCTCAAAAAGTGCTTGCAAAAGCTGAGGTTTGCTGGCAGAGCTGACCTGTAGGAAGGCTGCAACAGCAGCACTCTCTTGAAGTCCAACCTCCTCCTTTAGGCAGAGATGTCGGAGGTGAGGCAGAATATCTGCTGTGTTTTTCCTCCTTTCTCAGTAATTGGTGAGGTTCTCCAGACATATCACAACTTTTCAACTCCATGTTCTCACTACTTCTTTCCTTCACGACCTTCTCCTCTTTGCTGGCTTTTCAGCACATCTGGATCTCTTAGATTTCTTTTCATGTGCATATCGCCCTTACATTTCTCTCTGATTTCTCTCAGAAATTTTCCACACGTTGTTATCTGCAACTCCCATCTCTGCTCCGTTGCTATTCTTTTTCCTGAGCTGCAAGTGGTTTGCATGGTGGTTTCTCCCGTCATGCTTTTATCACACATCCTCCAGTAACATTCCTGCATTTGTCCTTTTTTGCTCAGGGTTTTGTTTACCTTCTCTATCTGCTCTCAGTCTGCATGTTTTGGGGCTCTTGGATTTTTCATAATTGCAAGGTTTGAGTATTCCTTTTCAAAGGTTGGGGGGTTTATCTTCCTAAGATGTGTATTTCTCTTTTCTTCCTGCATCGGACTGTTCATTTTTAAAACTTTCTTTTAATCAAATGAAAGGAATTAAAAATGAGGAGGGAAAGCCCAAGAATTTAAATTCCAGTCTTCTTTCTACCACAAGGAACCAAGAATTCCTTCTATTTAAGACAGTCACAGATTTTATCATTGTGACTGGTTTCCATTAACTTTGTAAGTAGAAAGACATTTAGTAAAGTTGAAAGCTGTCTCTTATATGATGACAGACTTTGCCTGTTTTAATATTTTTACTGGTTAACTACCAAATCCCGAGTCTACCACTGTCTACAGCCAACATTTAGTGTTCACTACTCCTCTGGCAAGAAATGTAACTTAGAAATATATCTTCCATACGAAGCTTTTAAAAATGTATCGTATTTTGTGTTAGAAAAAACAGCAGTTTCAACATGTGAAAGAAATTGCCACAGGCCTCCCTGAGAGGAACAAACAGCAAAAAAAGAGTGCAAAGGGTCAGGCAGAGAGTTTGCTTCAGCAAACACAAGACACAAGAAAGTCTACTTGAATTAATACTAATGTACGTCTCAAGCAAGATGAACTGGTTATATAATTGAGAAACTGGCTACATCAACAATGGTTCTATGTTGGGATGCAGGGATGCCAAGAGGGATTTTGTTTCTGGAAGTCACGACCCAGTTTAGTCCTGTTGAAACCCTTACCATTGCTGCCAGTGAGCAGAACAAAGCCCTTGTACCCAGCTTGCTGTCTATTCCCACATCTGGTACCATGGCCACATGCAGCAGCTCCCACTCCTCACCTTGCCCAGGGAAATGGGAATAATGGGAGCAAAAAAAAGTCTTGCCCAACTTAGAAGAGACACCCAAATATATGTAACATAGTCATACATTCAGGAGTTTATCTCAATGCCTAGTATATTTGGGTCTACAAAAAGAAATATCCCTGGAGATATTGTAATTTATTTACTATTTTTCAGTGCAGTCAGCATTGGCTGGACTATTTCCCAATCCAAGCTCAGGTCCAACCAATAGCAGGAGGGCACTGCCAGTCCAGTTCTGCTGAAGAGAGAGAAAACTCACATCTGTCTGGGAGAGTTATGCTGGTAAAAATGGCCATATAGGTAGAGCTGATGTCCAAAGAGCTGCTTCCAGTGCAGCTTGTTTAGAGCAACCCAGCTGCAGACCACTTCTGATGGATCCACTGGTCCTGGAAGGCTGCTGGGCAGGGAGCACAGGGTATCAACGAAGCTCACCTGGTCTGCCTGATGGTACAGGGGCTGAATTGAGATCCCTCTTATTTCATCTTGGTTTTGCTGAGCAAGTTCTGCTCTGCCCACAGAATTAGAAATTTGCTCTTTCTGGCTTTTCCAAACTTGGTCTTCCGTGCTGCAGGGTCTGTCTGGCATCACTGTTAGATGGGATGCATTCCTCAGGAGTTCAGCAAAGCTACCTTTGCTTTCTGCAAAGAGGCTGCTTCATGGTTACTAGATGCTGTCAGTTTTAGATTACTGACCAGAGAAGCCAGATTTGGATAAAGGACTGAGAGGAGAGACAAGCTCCTCCTGTGGTCCATTTCCTACATACCTCATTTTTCTTCTTGCAGTTTCTTGGGAAAGCTTTTCTGTTACAAAAGTTCTTCTCTGATGTCCTTCTTCACTGCTTCTTCTGTCAGTATCTGAGTTTCTGAAAGGCTCCACTATTAGAGTAAGTTGAAAAAAATAAATCAAAGTGGAGCTCATAAATCAAACTCTGTGAAATTCCCTTCAAAAGGGTTCCTCAGGAAGGGAACCTCACTCACTCCCACTTCAAAAGAAATAGATACTGTGTCCTGTAGGATGCGGAGGACCACATCCATCATCGGTGTTATCTGAAGACATGTATCACTGTACTGATGGCACGACCTCTTTCTCCTTCCTTGGCTGCATAACCACAGGGCTTTCTCCGCAGTAGCCTTCCTCGTGTTGCACCTCAAACTCCTTCCCAAGGCATGCTGAAGGCATCCAAAGGCTGGAGACCTGCTGGTAGGAACTTAGCACATCCTCAGGTCATGTCATCTCAACCAGCCATTGAGCTGCAGGGCTGAGGCTGCCCAGGACCTACCAGCAGGGATGGCATTCCCACCATAGCAGGCCAGGATTTTACACGTGGAATCTCCTCCAAGCCAGGCTTGAGAGAATCCAGTCAACCCAACGATCATCTCACCCTGCCTGCTCTGCAGAACTGCAGTGTTGGCTTTTAATCCTGAGCGTTTGCTTCCATTCAGATACAAGTGTTGCTAATTTCATTTTTAGTTCATTACTGGAGAAAGGCTTCCCTATTTAATTATTAGAAACAGAGAATCCCTCATATGCTCAAAGCTGTGAAAACTTAATCCTGGATAATTTTTTACCCTGTGAGAAAAGTCACTAGGACTGATCTATTCTTTCCATCAAGTACACCCATTCAGTTTATTTTTAACATTCCTTTCATTATGTTATGAGCTTCTTAAGGATAATGAAATAATTGCTTGTCTCTTTGATTGATCTTTGTTTTGAAAGGAAACTTTAATAGTGTTATTTCTAGAGCAGGCTTATGATACAATACAATTAAAGGAAAACATGACATTAAAACACATTAGAGCACATGTTCCAATAATTAGACGTACAATCCTCATCAGCTAAAGCACTGTGTAGGGAGGAGTTGCTGTAAAAATTTATGAGGGAAGAATTCATTCTTTTGCTTATTAAAGCAAATATATTAATAATGACACTTATTAACATTGCATAGCTGTAGCAATCGGTGAACAAGCTCATTCCCGAGCTGCTCTGGAAAGCTGTTCACATTCTACAGAGAATCCCAAATTCTGGCATTTTATTTTGACAACACGAGAACACGACAGTAGGAAGTCGTATAGAGGAGTGCTTTGACAAGCTGTGGGCTTTCAGAAGTAGGAATTCTAGTTTTCACAACTCTCTGTGATAGCACATGACAGGGGCAAGTTCAAAAGCTGACAGAATTGGTTGTATCTGAAGTGTGGATATGCATGCATGCAAACCAGAAGAAAAAAGAAAGGGAGGGAGGGAGGGAGG